>NC_034597.1:54773081-54829663 GCF_900095145.1 Mus pahari | reverse complement strand
GAGAGAGAGAGAGAGAAAGGAAAGAAAGAAAGAAAGAAAGAAAGAAAGAAAGAAAGAAAGAAAGAAAGAAAGAAAGAAAGAAAGAAAGAAAGAAAAACCAATTGCATGTCACTCCCTGGTCCCACACATCTCTGAAGCTTTGTCTGCAGGCTCCATGCAGAGCACACCAGGGCATGGTGAAGGACCCATGATGGGCATGAACATCTGTAGCTGACAATATAGGTGTTGGAAAAGTACATGCAGGGCTCTCTGTACTCTGCGTGAGTCCTGGGGATGATGAGTCCATTTGAGAAGAGAATCCTCAAGGATTTGAGCAAAGGCAAGAGGCCCTTCCCAAGAGCTCTGTCCACCTCCCACCATCCCACAGTCACTTTGCCGACCCCATCTGATGTCTGTCAGATGTGCTGTGACTAGCCATTTCCAGAAGCACATTCCCCTGTATTTTATCTGGTCATTCAGGAAAAACTAACATCAAGGGACTTAAGAATTGACAGATGCCCAGCAGGTGCCAGGTGGCCAGATGTCCCTGGTCAGATGCTACTGTACTGAGTTGATGGTGCTGTGACACATCTGACCATCCAAGGCCCTGCCTCTGTCTACATGTCCTTCCTGCTCACTTCCTAGGCTTATGGGTGTCAAGTGTATCTGGAACCTCCTCCTTTTCCATACTTCTAGTTCCCAAGAAATAGGGTCACCCTTATTCCTATGAGATTCCTTCAATACAGGCAGCATTGACTGAATCATTGGAACACTCCTGAGCAGGAGGGAAAGCAGATATGATCTGCTCACCATCCACTTTACTGATGGAGAAACCAAGGCACCAAGAGGTGAATTATCCATGATCACAGTGGAGCCCTGCATCAGCCTGTGGTCCTTCCTGGTCTTTCGGTTTTAGGCAGAGCACCTAGGAAGTGTGAAGGTAAAACAAGCCTCCACGCCTGAGGACCCCAGGTCTACATTGAGGATGGACTAGAGTCAGATGGCCGACTGCTCATCTGTATCCGTAGTGACAGATGACCAAAGGTTACACAGAGATAGGTGCTTTCCCAGTTACCAAGAGGAAAGTCATAAATAACTTCCCCCCTTAACTTGAGGGTGGTGTTCTAGAAGCCATCCTCCCTGAAGGCAGGAACAGAGGTTGACGACTGACTTAAGTTTGAGGAGGGGGCTAGGGATTCTTGCTGGAGACCAGCTAGGACAGCATCTCCTATCTGGACATACACATTTTCTCCATGCAGCGGGGGCACCCCAGGGCAAGTGTCTCTAGGTCCTTGCTTGCTACTGCTCCTGTGGTCTATTCTTAGCCCTTGACACAGGTGCTGGCCTGAAGAAGGGGAATCCCCTGCAGAGACAGTCAGTCTGCTGCTCTCTGGAGCCATCATTAATAGTACTCATGACCTTTGGCTCCAGACACTCCTGCTGTGTCCTGCCAGTCACCACAAAGAAAGGTACCGAGAGAAAGAAGTAGATGATGCCTGGGAGTTGAGTAAAGCAGAAAGACCCATGTGGGCAGAGGAGAAAGCTAGGACTAGGTCAAGTTTGCATCTTTTGATATTTAGCCAGTAGCAACAGATGTAGCTTTTGGAGTGAGAAACCTAAACCCAGCCAAGAATGGGGAAGGTGAGGCAAACTTTGTCACAACATCTTCCTTTTCCTCGGGAAAGGCTTAGCTAAAACCTGTAAGAAAATGGACTTGCCTTTTAGAGCATTATACATTTCAAAGTTGAGACAGGCACATACTGACTTAGGATGCTCTTAAGAGTGGAGAAGGCTGTTGCCTGGCATTGGGTAACCATTACCGATGCCACATTCCAGGGTCTGGGCTATAGATGAGAAAGGAAGTCTACCCGAACTATCACAGGGCTCAGTTTGAGAAAAAGAGTGAGGGTAAGGACATACTTGAACCTAGAGGAGGCTCCCATAATATCTATCTCATGTCCAACTGGACCTTGATGAACGGAGCAAAGACTGAGTTTAGCTTGCTTCCTGCAGGAGACTATGTTGTGTCTCAAAAAGAGTAGAATCCAGGAATCATTAGGTATTTGAGACCACAATGCTCAGAGCCCCTCTCTAGCAGGCTGGGCAGCACCTGAGGGGTGACTCTTCAGAGTCCTCTCTTTCTCCTATGTATTGTCTTTCCCGTGATTCCCTGGGGCATGCTCAGATTTCCCTGGAAGTTTCCCAAGCAACTCTAGAAGTGCCACTGGGATCCATGGAATTACACTGACCTCTCTTCCCTTTACATGTTAAATCTGTATGCCATGCTCCTAGCCAAATCTGGTGGGGTTGTTTTAGTATTTGCCAATTACTGGGCAAATGGATGCAAGATGACCATCCACAGACTACCTGACCGGAGACTTAGCACTGCAGGGGTGTTGGAATCTTAAATATACTCCAGCTTCATTCTCCTCTAGACTCCTTCTATATACCAGGGTTCCAAACCTGCACACAGAAGCTCTGTTTTAAGGTAATGGGTAGAGAAAGAATTTCTCAGGTCTAGAAGCATCAAGGCTTGAGGATCATGAGAGATCCATGTAGCGAGGCACAGAATAGACAAGGGAAAAGCAGTCATGAGTTCTTTCCCAGGCACGAGGAAATGTAAAGGGAGCTCAGATGCATTGAGGAAGGGGCACCTGACCTTCCCAGAGCTTCTCGGAAGGAGACACACATCTGGGTGGTGACAGCAGATCAGGCTGGAGGAAGAATGGAGAAAGTTACATAACTTGGTGCTTTTAAAAATACCATATGTCTCTCTGAAAATTGGGTCTAAAACCTGTAGCGTGAAAGACCATATGACCAGGACAGTTGTCCTTGGAACCAGACAGGATCTGGCCTCTTTTAGCCACCATGAGTCCCAAGGGACCACTGCTGTTGAGAGGCCACAGGGACCACAAAAATTGGGTGATTCTGTACCTGTGGAGTAGGATACAGGGGTCCTCCAAGCTGTGGGGAGATGTGTCTTCCCCTGATTAGGACAGTTAGGGAAGATGGAGTCCACTGTCTCCTGGCCCTCAGTCTACCTGGGCTTTGTGTATTCCTCCTAACATCCCTGGTTCCAAATACAAGACAAGGCTGATCTTAAAGAGCAGGCAAACATTTTGTTTGAGATATCAGAAACTTTAGGGGCAAATGAAGTCCACAGGAGCAGATTTGACGGATTTAGATCCTCTTAACCTCACCTATCAATATCCTTAAAAGACCTGAAGGTTCCCAAGGCAGATCCACCCAGCATGTGGAGGGGGATGGCTTTTAGAAACAATACCAACAAAACTAGTCTCTTTGCACTGATAAGACTTCATTTCTTAGAATACTAGAGCCAATCGTTCTGTGTGGTTAGGGGAGTGAAACATGAGCATCTATAGGTATATTGTATGATGGGGGACAGTCTGAAAAGAAAGAACAAGGTACCAACAGTCTTGTCTATCAAAGCTAAATATCAGGAGTTGGTATTTGCCATCAAGAGATCTGGGGAAAGAAACAGGTGCAGAGATTTCTGTTGCAAGCACTGTAGGTTACGGCTGGGGAAAACTTAGATGGGTCTTATTAACTCATGGAACAAAAGGTCATCAGGGGCCCAGACACATGCCCCAGTGAAAGCAGATTGCCAGGGAGTGATGACACTATGCCTCAGTGCAGTGGTTCTGCTGTGGCATGCCCAGGTCATCTGGGAGGAAGACACTGAGAATGTGTGAAGTCCTTTAGGGACACTTGAATTACCAATGGCCTCTGAAGGGGAAGAACAGAAGACCTCATGGGAAGGAATGCTTAAGAACAATGGAGTCTGGAGATGGGGCTCTCTACAAGATGAGGGTGATGCTGCCAGAGGAAAAAGATCTAGTCTCTATGACCTTCCTTCCTTCTGCCCTGTCTCTGGTGTTTGGCTCTCTTCTTCCTTTTTCTTGTCTCTCTGGTCTTCCCTGATACTGCCCACAGATTTCTAAGTGCATTATCGGGAAAGGTAAGGATGATGGAAGGGCTCAGGAGAAGGACAGAAGTGCTACTAAAGAAGAAAGTGAGCCTAACTCACCAAGACTGAAGCAAAGGGCTGGTGAGACGTCCACGGCCACACCTCTTCCTCCTTCACCATCCATGGCTCAGGCCTCCATAATCTGGAAGCCACTTTTCCCACTCTGGATGTTTTCAGCTAACACCCACAGTTTCTAAGCTTTGTATAAACATGGATACATGCGCTTGTACGTGCTTGCCAAAGACAGAGCGGTCACAACAAAAGTGGCAGTCTAAAGCCAATGGTGGGGTCAAAGAGCAAGAGATAAAATGGAAAGGTGTCTAAAAGTAGACATCTAAGAGGAGTGTCAGAGGTCCAGAGGGGACATGTGGCACTGAACAGCTTCAAGGAAGCTATTCGCTGGTACACAGAGTTCCAGACCTGAGACAGACAGGCCCTGGGACCAAAGCTAGCTGAAGGGATGCCCTGCCACTCCACAAATGGACTCATCTTGCCCAGCCTGAGCAGAGGATTGGGTAGTGCTTGGGGGTGGAGCCCCAGCAGGTGCATGTGACAGGTCATGGAGGGAGCTCCCTTAGTTCATCACCCTGGCACACAGCTCCAAGCAGTCCCTCTCTCCCTGTCCTGCCCAGCTGCTCTTCACCTCAGCCCAGGTGTGCTCTGTGGTGTCCTGCTTCCCAGAGCAGGGGCCAGGTAGGACCTCCCAAGACCCCATCCATCTAAGGGAGGACCTACAAAGTTGTGGCAACACATGAGATAAGGTGGTAGAACAAAGGAGGGTTTCACAACTAATATAATGTTGTAAAGATTTAAGAAAAGAAAAAGAAGATTTAGGTAAACCATGAAGGGGTGACAAGGAGGGACTTGGTTTTGTTTTGTTTTTTTTTTAATAGTTATTTAAAATAAAATTTAAAAATCCCTCAAACATAAACAAAAAAAATTTCCTCAGTTTTTGAACTTCTCTTAAGAATAGCTCAGTGTGAGGTCTCGCACCCTGAACAGTTAATCCAGAATTAAAAACCAATTGCAACCACAGACAACAAAGACTAACAGTATGTACTTAAAAATACTGTGTATGTATATATATAGATATATATATATTTACACATATATATCTTTTGTGGAGATATTTTTCTTTTTATGATTAAATTTCTTTTTCTTTTTTTTCTTTTTTTTCTCTTTTTCTTTTTTCTTTTTTTTTCTTTTTTTTTTGTGCCCAAGTAGAGAGAGAATGGTATCGAAATAATACCCTAAAACAGAAATACTGTTTAAAGGAACAGTACCTTCCAAACATAAATTAAAAATTTTACAAATGGTCAAGCATACTTGTGACACCTCCAGAAATTCACCTTGGTATAGACAGTGAGAAAATAAACCGTCGACTCTGACCCTCACCAAAGCCACAGGGCCTGGACGATCAGCCTCTGATGCTGGGGTGGGGACATGGTCTCCAGGGAGATGGCCACACACAGATGCCACCTACCCCACCTTCCCATCCAGCCTTCCCCCCTCCCCCACTACCACAGCATTTACCTCACTTCAGTTCTGTGTATTTCTGGCAAGACCTTGCAGCAGGTGTACACACACACACACACACACACACACACACACACACACGCACAGAGTCCACTCACCCCAAATGCACCAGGCTGAATGAGTCTCAGCCAACCACATTGACAGAAGCACCAGCCTGTGAGATGGGTCGGTTAAGATGGTTTGACTTCTTTATATGTAGATAGATATTCTAGTGTTCCTCTTTATGGTTTTTCTTTTAAGCACAGATGAAAAATGAAAAATTCTTTCCAGATCAATTTAAGGCTTCCCACCAAATGAAAAGAGAAGAGGCCTTACTCACTGTCACGCGTGACACACACACACACACACACACACACACACCCTTCTCAGCCTTAAAATGACGGAAGAGATCATTGTAGTATTGTGCCATTAAAATGATGTCGTCCCTTTTGCTACCACGCTGAGTCTGATCATTGCTGATTCTCTTTGATGGCATTTATGAACATCTCCTTTGATCTGCTTTTAGATTCTATCAAATTGGGTGTTTGGGAGTTTCAATCTCATTTGTGTTTTGGTTTGGTTTTTTGCACAGGAAATTAATGCAACTGTTGCTAGGCAAATGTTAAAATGGCACATAGTCAGCCTTCAAGGAGCTTTTCGGCCAGTGGAGATCCAAGTAGCCCTTTAGCTTCTAGAAGGCTCTGAAAAATGGGGAAGGGGCAGGAGAAACAGAATAGAGAGAGGGCTTCTATGCCTTCGTTTTTTGGTCAATTTGTTTTGTTTGCTCGTTTGCTTGTTTTTCGATACAAACATCTGATAGGAAAGATTGTTTGGGTGTAGTATCTGTTTGCTGTTCGCGTTTATTTGCTTTGTTGGTAGATTTTGTTTCATTTGATTATTTAATTTTTTTTTCCTCTCCTGGTACAAAAGTCACCGGAGAGTTTTCTGTGAGGAAACATGACAGTACCTAAAGAAACTCAGCACCTAAGGGCATAAGGCAGTTGAAGGTTTTCGTTTGTTTTGTTTTGCTTTGCTTTGTTCTCTCAATCAGCACCAATCCCATAAATGATCTACACTTGGTGTAAAGTATAAAACTTTTGTTTGTTTGTTTGTTTGTTTGTTTGTTTGTTTTGGAGAGGAGATTAGCTCTTCCTTCTCCATTCTAGGAACTGCAATGTGGGATTATTTAATTTTTTTTCAATACTGTTTCTTATGTGTAAAAAACAAAAGAAAGGTTTTCTTTCTGTTTTTACTTACAAAACATAGAGAATATCTTTGTATACATATAGTGACTGGAAAGAAAGCTTATCTGAAGGGGATGTGACTTATTGGTCTTTTTTTGTAGTGTTGGTGTTGTTGGTGTGGCGGTGGTGGTGGTGGGTCTGTGTATTGGGGGAAGGGAGGGTTATATTTCTTGCAGGCGGCGTTGACCGCAACCAAATTTAAGGTCCCCTTCTCAATCTGGGTCAAGGTGTTCTAGAGTGAAGACTCATACTGCAACAGCTCATAGAGCAGAGGCCCATCTCGGTAGCGAATGCCCACTGCGGTGGGGGTGACGTACTGCAGGATGTTAATAGTCCTCCGCAGCCTCCTGTCTACAAAGTGCGCATCCCAGGCCGGGTATCGCTTTCTTGGCATGTCAATCTTAATCAGGGGCCCTTCTGGGTGGTAAGGACGCCCTGACGGGGTAGAGGGCCCCATGGGTCTCACTTGGAATACGGGCAGGCAAGTATCAGCCGTGAGGTCCTCCTGCTGTTCCGTCACGGCTCTGGTGGGCGTGACCTGGGTCCCCCGGTACCCAGGGGTCTGAGGTGCCATAGGCTCAACATCAGGGGGCAAAGGGATGCCCCAGAGCAGCTCGGCACAACAGGAGCTGGCAAAGACCTTAGCCCGCGGCCCCATGGGATGCAACACGCCATAGTATAAGAGCATGAGCGTAATCCCAGCCACAAAGCTAACGAAGACACAACACAGTGCTGGCACGGCATAGGAGTCAGTGCTCTCCGGATTTCTGTAAAAATACCAAAGGAACGTCAAGGCAGCATTCTCGGTCAAGACTATCGTATAGTATGCGAACATTCGGTATCGAGTCCGCCCTTCCTTGACGTTAAACCAGCAGAAAATGTACACGATCCCTACCACCATGTTGAAGAGGATCTCCTCCCACTTGGACATGCAGAAGTCTGTCCCACCATGGATGATCCAGAAGGCCATGGCGCACCAGTGCACCACCACGAAGATCCCGAAATACAGCTGGAAGATGGAAGCAAAGAGGGCGAAAGAGATAACTCGGGATGAGATGGTGAAGAGGCGCCAGAAGAGGTGGATGAGGGCCCCTCTGTAACTCATGCTCTTCTTGTCGTCCCTGGAGTCCCGCAGCAGCTTGTGATAGGAAGCTAGCACCCAAGCCAGGGACATCAGGGAAGTCACAGAGGAGACACCTGCCAAAAAGACACAAACCCACACAGTTAAAACCTTGGATATCTACTGTGGGTGCAGCGGGCCTGCTGGCTGAGGAGACGCCCCCACATGCTGCAATCTAAGGAGGGAGAGACAAATACACATGAGGCACTGGACCGGAATCCCAGCTGCTTCCTACACTCGACCTCTTCCATGCACATGCTTTCTCAGCAGCCCTTGGCCTAGTCCTCTACAGTCTTCCCTCGCTAGGCTGTGCTCCTTCCTCTGGTCTCCCTCCCAGGCTAGCTTCTAACTACCTCCTGCTTTGGGAGGACTCCTCCTCTCGGTTTGGTTCCCCTCTGGGCCTCTGTGATTCATCCCCAGCAAACCATCTAACACGCAAAGATTCCGGGAGCTTGGATACCTCTAACCCTTGGAAGCACTCAAACTTCTCTCAAGAAATTTTCTTTCTAACGCTGCTGAGTTGATGTTTTGTAAGCAAATCAGATGGAATGGTAGCAATAGCTGTTGGCTGTGGTCATTGCTGCATCCACCGACAAACAAGTCGTCACCCACCAAGCACTTGTACAGCGTCCTCTCACACAGGCTCCTCCCCTGCATCCCCGAATTCTTCATGCTTAGCCTGAGTTAGCATCCAGTGCCCCCTTGTGTGCTCCTTCCTAAAAGTCAGAACTAAATGGAACTGGAGGACTGGCTGTCATCTTCTTGATGGTCTTCTTAACCAATGTCTGATCTCACAAGCATGACTCTGCTATTTCTGTCTTCCAAGCTAAAATCAGTGCTATGCCACCTATTAGCATTAAGGTCAGATCTAGACACTCAAGGTTCTAAGACTGCACACCACCCTACAACGATCTAAGCTTCAAGGAGGAACCAAAGTCCTTCTGCTTTCTGGCCAGGATTTTGATCCTGCCCATCTCACAAGTCTCCCTCCTCCCTTCCTCTCTTGGCCTCAATGCTGTAAATTAGTATGGCAGGAGTCATAGCAACCCCAGCATGTGAGCAACACACAGAGAACATTGAACATCTGGATTGATGGCTGCCACCAGGAACGTGTGCTGCTGTTGTCCTATCAAAAAAGATACAAAATAAACAGGAGCCATGAGGCATGAACCCAAGTTCTCCATGGAAACCAATCAAAATAAGATCCTGAGAGCAGTGATGGTGGATTTTCCTCCAACTTCTCCGGAAAGTTCTAGAATGGATACTTGCATGCCCTGCCTGCTTATCCTACATACAGGGCATCTGGTGTGCACCCTAGAGAGCATGCATGGTTTGTGTACCAAACATTCAGAGGAAGGTTGTGCTCTGGCTGCTAGGTTGGAGTAGGAAAGCAGTTCCTCACAGGAGTTGCTTGACTTGGGTGTGCACAGGTTTCCAGAGGGCAGGGAGCAGGAAGTCTCACCATTGTAGCTTCTATCAGACTTAGTCCCCCTGGGACATTCTGAGGAAGTTTCCTTTTCTCCCTCTCTCTCTCCCTCCCTCCCTCTCTCCCTCCCTCCCTCCCTCCCTTCTTTCCTTGAATTGAGGTATTTCTAAATAGTTTAGGCTGGTCTCAAACTCAATACTATAGCTCAGGTTAGCCTGGGGCTCTGAGTCATCCTGCCTCAATCTCTAGGGTTCTAACAACTGAACTCATTTACTTTTGTTTGTGTGCATGTGCAGATGTGGTGTGTGTGTGTGTGTGTGTGTGTGTGCGCGCGCGCACGCGCACACACGCACTTGTACATGTATTCATGTCTCTGTGTATAGGTGTGCATGGGTATGCACTTGAGCATGCGGAGATCAGAGTCCAGCTTTGGGTCATATTCCTGAGGAGTACACTTTATGTTTTTAGAAACAGGGTCTCTCATTGGGACCTGGAATTACCAAGAAGGTTAGTCTGGCTGTTGGGCTAGGGATCCACTTGTCTCCACATCAACTCTGGGATCACAAGGCTTTTTTGTGGTGCTAAGGATCAAATCAAAGTCATAATGTCTGCATGACAAACACTTTATTGACTGAACCATATTCCTAGCCCTTGTATTCATATTCTCTCTCTCTCTCTCTCTCTCTCTCTCTCTCTCTCTCTCTCATTTTTCAAGAAAGGGTTTCCTCTTAGGAAAGGGTGTAACAGCCCCAACTGTCCTTGAACTCATTTTGTAGACCAGACTAGCCTCAAACTCACAGAGATCTGCCTGCTTCCACCTGACCCAAGTCATGGGATGAAAGGAATCCCCAGATTACCCTGAGGACCAATGATCGTGCAAAGTAGGATAGCATTCTTCCTGCTACCTGGTGCTGCCTGCTAACTCTGTCTCTTCTCCATGTTGTTCTTTTGACAGCTGATTTTTTTTAAGTTCTCAAGGTCATTTGTAATGAAGGTCATTGGCCTGCTTCAATGGCAGAACCTGTTCTACTTCCTAGCTATTGGCTCCTTGCGCCCTGGAATGACCTGCTTTGTCTTTGGGAGTACAAACAGGCCTCCAAGTCAAAAGGCATGCATCTGGCTAGAGCCTGGGAATGGGACTGGCAAGCAGGTATGGGGAGTAAAGATGGCCTTTATCCACACAGAACAGGGATTGTAGAGAAAAGAGGGTGGCCTGGAGATGTCCAAACCCTCAACCCACTACTTTGTGAGCATATCACCAAAAGTTTCCCAGCTCTACCCAACGCTACAGCACATCTCTTTCATCCAAAATTGGTGGAGGGCAAAGGCCTTATTCCATCTCATAGAAGAACTGAGAAAAGCCAAGCTAAGAAGGCTCTAGACAGGAAATAGTTTTCTCTCTGGAAGTTCACCAGTCAGTGACCTTTATTCTCCATGGTCTTAAGAGCCAATGGTACAGGTTATCAGATAAGACCTGTTTTCAACTCATGGAACTCATCTATACTCAGTTGTAATGCTGGACATCTCGTTGTTAATTGATGGATGGCTTGGCCAGGGTACACTTACATCTTTTCTTTGGATAAAGTTTATAGACTCTCCAACCCATGGAACTGTTACTTCAATTGTTTGATGGCAAGATTAGCTGAGGGCAGCCAGATGATGGAGGGGATGCAGATGGAGATGACAAACCAGGACAGAAGGGACACACAAACACAGAGAAGGATCACATGAGGGTTCAGCAAAGGTATCACTGGAATTCTAAGGAGAGAGGTCTCAGGAGAAACCATCCATCTCTCAAACTGTGAGGAGTTTGCTATGACAGCTGTTCAGCCTGTGGCACTCTGTGATGGTGATACTGGAAAACTGGTGTGGTTTTCTATTGACTTCATTTTTCAAAAGGTATTTTTAATTTATTTGAGTGTGTGTGTCTGCATGTGTACCATGTGTCTACAGATACCTAGAGTGGCCAGAAGAGGGCAGCAGAACCCCTGGCATGCAGTTACAGGTAGTCATGAGCAATTCAGTATTGGTGTTGGGACCCTCAACCCTGGTCACCCCCAAGAGTAGCAAGTGTTTAACCACTGAACTACCTGTCCAGTCTCTTACTTCATTTGTTTGTTTTTTTAAATAAAGAAATTTAAGAAAATGTTCCAAATCATGCATCTAGCAGGAGACTTGACACAGAGTTGGATCTTGAAAATGGCCCATGCCCTAAAGCTCCTAGACATTGCTGGTCTTAATCAGGGGCTCAGTGAGTGGTAGAAAAGTAGGCTTGAAGATTTGAATCTTGCTGGAGTGGAAGACAATGTAGGCTCTGTGGGAACCCATGGGAGGCTCTTGAAGTCCCTTGAGCATTCTCAGGAGATGAATACCCAGACTACAAAGAAAGCAGCAACCTTCACAGACTCCTCTGTGGCCACTGTCCATTCAGGAGATTAATTTGAGGCTACAGTGGGCTCTGTTACCTGTAAGAAGTGCAGGGTCATCGCTCTGCAGTGGCTCCCTGAGATTTCTATTCCTGAGCTCAACCTAAAGGTCAGCATGTTCCCCTGAGCAACAAAAGTTCACAAAAGGCTTGGGAGGCCCCAGGAAATCCCCTCTCTAGGCCTGGCAACATCAGAGGGTTCTCCTCACTCAGCCTGGCCACTTGGTGCGTGCCTGAGATCAGGTGGAGACTGTTAAAATGCTTCGTGATTAGCTATGAAAAGTTCCTGCAGTGAGCTTCACGGTTCACTCCCTGCTCAGATCCAGAGCAGGAAGTGAGCTTGTGGCTCCCACATGGAACAGGCTGAAAGGCAGTCAAATGAGCTGGAGAGTGTTTAGGCTGCGGTCTCCTGGGGGTAACTGCCCCAGCAAAGGCTTAGAGAGAAGGCTTTTGGACACTGATATCAGGGTTCCACGCTAGTCCCAACCAGTCCTACAGTTCAGTAAGTGACACATGGGGACAACTGTTGGGGGAAGATCCAGCTTGGTGTTCTCAGGACCACTAGAGCTTTTTGAGAGCAGTTGAGTAAGGAAGGCATCTGGGGAAGGTCAGACTTAAGTCCAGATGGGAGGGGTGGTTTGAAAGAAGAGGAGGTGTGTGGGAGTTGCCTGACAGCAGCAGGGAGCTGGGCCATCAGGGGAAGCTGAGCTCTGAAGGCAGAAGGAGGGCAGAACTGATGCCCACTGGGGCCAACCAGTCAGGGAATGGCAACTCAACACACCTCTGGAAAGGAAGCCCAGGACACAGAAGTCCTTAGAGGAACAACTTGGAATATGTTGCAAAGAATGTTCTAGTAGTCTCTGTCAGCACTCAGTGAGGAAGGCACCTTAGGAAATAAACTCTTAGATTAAGACGCCTTTAAAATACCCTCTCCACCCTCTTTTTTAATCCAGCTAAAATTCTTTGGGAGGAAATAAAATCCTTAAAGGTAATCCTGTTGGTCACTTCTATAGTGAAACTTAAGCATGCCCAGGGGGCAGGTGCACTCCTGAACACCATCTTAGGACACAAGCTGTACACATGCCTCAAATATTCCTGTCTGTCACTTTCCAATGTGTACTCCATGACTTTGAACTAAGCACGCAAAAAAGAAAAAAAGAAAAGAGAGGAAAAGTCTGCTATCGTTTTCCTTGAAATAAGACTTTAAGCCAACTCAAGAATGTGCTCCCTAGCAGAGAATGCCCAAGAATGTGCCCACCCTTTAACGAAATGGCTCTCAAGCTGGGGGTTGCCACTCCTGGTGGCAACTGACCCTTCCACAGGTATCAAATAACATATATACACTGCGTATCGGATATTTACATCATGAGTCACAATTGTAGCAACATTACAGTCATGCAGTAGCAACAAAAATGACTTTATGGGTGGGAGGTCACTACAGTATTAGTGTTGAAACATTAGGAAGATTAAGAACCACTGCTTTAATGTGTATTCCTAACAGACGTGTAGAGGCTCTGTAAATAAAATCCTGTGCTTCCCTTTGACTGAAGAGGGCATTGCTTTGCGCATGCTCCATGCTCCCTCTACCTGCTGCAGCTATGAGTCTCTCTCTCCACTCTTACCTTGTCTCTGCTTGGCTCTGGCTTGTGGTCACTAGCATGGAAACCCATCTGCGGAACACCTAGGGAGGCCAGCCGGAGCTTCTGAATGGGTGAGGGCGATCTGCAGTTTCACCTTGCCATCAGCTGCCCTCCTCTGCACTTTCCTGAGTGCCTTAGCCTGACCCCACATACTAGAAAAATGTTCTGAGATTGAGGGCAGAGCAAGGACCATGGTTGGAGAAGGGACCCCCACGCCCACACACTCCATTTTTCTCCTCTTTCTCCAGCTCTTTCCTGCTAATGTGGAACCATGACCAGGACACAGTAGTTCACAGAAGTCAACTGCCAGGACCCCAGATCCCACCCTATCAGTGTGTCACTTGTTTCCTTCCCTTTGCCCTTGTGAGACATAGCCTTCCTTCCCATCCTGTCCCCAGCTGTGAGACCTCTCTCAGGTGATCAACCATGGGCTGCAGGTGACTGAGGGCTGGCTCTGAGATTTGGTGGCATTGAGTAGGCTCTGTCCTCTGTCGTGCCCCACAGCTAGCTTCCCTTGCTCCTCCTCCTGCCTGGAGTCTTGCTGGCAGCCTTTCATTCTGGGGTTGCCGCCCGTTTCATCAATGTGGAAAGCAAGGCCACAGCAGAGACTGCCGTGGTTCCAGCCACACTGACACTGCACCCCTGGCTCACGTGTCTGACATTTGTATACCAACAGGTTGACATTCTGAGATTCCCAAGGCCAAGCCTTATCCTTAACTGACCATTTGTCCCTCTGCAGGCCAAGGACACTGGCCACCTCTCTCAGCACTGGCTCTCCTGCCGATGAAGCGCCTTTGCAAGCACCCACTGCCCACTTAGCCAGTCCTTGTTTGTACTTGCCTTACACTGAATTTCTTCCCTGGGCAATCTCACTTTGTCTCTCAAAATTCCTTCATTTTACTGCATTTTTTTTTTAAAAAAAGCTTAGTGTCTTTTGGGGAAAGGTCCAGAAAAGGACAAGGTGCTTGTGCCCCACCAAGTCACCAAGAACCCCTCACTCCTTCCTTACCCCACCCAGCTGACTGAGCTCCAAACCCATCTCCTCCTCAGACACCTGAGGTGGAGGAAAGAAGCATCATGGGATATGCTCAGATGTGGAGTGACTCAGCCAACATCACAGCTGCTAAGCCAGAGAACCAACACTGGAGCCGGAGGCTGTGTCTCCCCACTGAGTCAGGGTCAGCGTAGATACAGCAATTTTTAATGGTGGCTGTTATGCCCAAGGCTTAAAGCTACCACATGGATACATACACAGCACAGACACTGGTAAATGCTACTACTAACCGGAGATCTCCCAGATGTACAGAGGGCCTGGTCAGCACCCACCAATCACGACCCACAATCGCAGCCAGCACCCCTACATCAGGACCCACCATCCTTCTTGGAAATCTTGGTAGCAGTATATGTAAATAAGGACAGTTCCACTTGGGGACAAGCCAGATCTATCTCTAGAAGCACTGCACTTCCTGGTCACTAGACAGAACTCTGTCCCACCAACCTCACCCATAAAATAATGATCCAACATTCATGTTTCTGTATTACTGTCTTTTGGTTTGGCTGTCCCACCTCGGCTGCCTGGTCATCTCTGGGAACACTGGCTGTTTGGCCTGCAGAGTTGAGCACCCAGCCCGTGAGGTTCTCTCCGAGAGTCCGCACTTGGAGAGTCTGACACTTGGGCTCTGTCTTTCCTGCCTGGACTTTTAGAATGCACCTCCCACAGCTGGTCTCCCTGAGTTTGTTCTCATTCACACAAACATTCCAGAATGGCCAGAAGCTGCTCCCTGGAGACCCACAGCTCACAGGCAGCCAGGAGAAGTTAATCATAGGCCATCAAAGCCACAGAAGTGCCCAGGCTTTCAAACCACTGCATGGTGGCCTGCTGTGACAGGTGGGCCACAATCCTCTATTACAGCTGTGGTCTTCAGATGGACCTTCAAGGCTCCACTCAGTGTTATACATGCACCACCAGCTCCCAGCCACACATCTCAGCAGTCCATCTTCAGGGGGCCCAGATATAGATTCCTGGTGTATGGGAGCCTCCATAAGTCTCCTTGTCCCCTCTAGAGTCCACTCATGCCAACCCCTGCAGGATCCCTGCACCCCAAGGCACTGTCTCTGTTTGAGGCCCTCCCCAGTATTTATACATTTGTGGCCGAATGTCACCTCACTGAGACCTTTACTCCAAGATCAGCTTCTTGGTCCCCAAACACCATACTCAAAACTACAGCCTTTCCTCTGACCCTTGCCCCTGCCCCAACGCTTCCCTCTTCCCCCCATTTATTCTCCACCTTGTCATACAAAAATGCTAAATCTTCTTTGCTGCTTTGCTTGTAAGTAAAGATTAGCTCCCGAGGGCAGGACCCAACTCTGAGGGATTTCTCTAGAATTATGTGCAAATCTTCCTCTGCCTAGGTGCTTTTCTTTTCTTTTTTTCTTCCTCTCCTCTCCTCTCCTCTCCTCTCCTCTCCTCTCCTCCATGTAAGTCCACAGCTAGCTTCAGATTCTGCCATGTGTACCCCAGGGAAGGGATTCGATCCACTCAGCCTCCACAATATCTGACTTGTCTTAACTGTGGGAAGGGGTACTCCAGGGAAGCCCCCACCTGTGCCTCTGTATTTCAGGAAGAAGCTCTTAGAAGAGAGAAAGAGAAGGGAGCAGCCTGTACCGAAGGCTTCCAAAGCATCGAGTGCTATGCCAAACCCTGCGCCATTTCACTCGTTCCCAACGATAATCTTTAAGTCCTTACTGGTGTCTCCACTTCACAGATCTCAGGCTCAGGGAGGGAAAGGAACTGCCCATGCTTTCTGGGCTCAGCAGGTCTTTGATCTGATGCTTCAACATTTCTGGCCTCACTGTCCCTGGAGAGAGCAGACTTTGTCTGTGAGCTTCCAGATACAAACCTCAGCCGAGAAAGCCCACCTCTTCCAGGAGCTCTTCTCTCCGCTCCACTAGCCTCCTGCCCCCATCGCCCCAGCCCAGGGACAGAGACATCACTTTTGACTGGG
The DNA here is from genome assembly GCF_900095145.1 of Mus pahari. NCBI lineage: Eukaryota > Metazoa > Chordata > Mammalia > Rodentia > Muridae > Mus > Mus pahari. The sequence goes on along the minus strand of NC_034597.1, from coordinate 54,813,321 downwards.
GAAGTGCCTATGATTCATGTTGGCCAACTCTTGAGCTGTTCTGCCTGCCTATACACCTGTTGTTCCTGTGGAAACCACAATAAGGGCTCTTGGCAACCCTTCTCCTTTCCTGCCCTTCTTTGTTGCTGCCTCCTGGACAGAACAAGGCTCCTTGTACTTCAAGCCCCAGAGTACAATGACCTTCTCTTTCTGGATCTGTGAGTTACAAACTCTTTCTTTTTGGTGTGTACGTGTGTTCATGTATGTTCATGTGTGTACACCAGAGATTGCTTTCCAATGTCTTCCTCAATTGCTTACTATTATTTTTTAAGATAGTCTCTCACTGAGTCTGGGGCACACTAATTGGTCTGGTTGGCTGACCAGCAAGCCCCAGGGGCCCTCCCATCTGTCTCCCCAACACTGGGAGCATGGGTAGGAACTGACATGTATGATGTTCTCACATGAGGGCCAGGTAAACTCAAGTCCTCAAGCTTGAACAGGAAGCATTTTACCAACCGAGCCATCTCCCTGGCCCCTGGAACCATTTTTAGAGGCAGTTTGCCTTCTTATGTGCTGTCTTGTCATGCTTAGATCATAGTAAATATATATTCCTTAAAACAGTTAAACTAGTAAGCTATTGGGTAGGAGGATACAAGCCCAGGACACCCCAGGACTCCAAAGTCTCATTTGCCTTACGCTATAATCCAAAGAGCATTGTAGTTTCTTTCCCCCAGTGGGACAGATTCAGGACTTGGTGAGTTATCCTGCTCTCTGAGGCAGGAAGGCAGCATGCTTGCTTCCGACATAAGCACCAGGGCCAGCCCAGAGCTGCCTCTTCCCTCACAGAGATGCTGGGCTTATGCCTGTACAAGTTGGGCCTGATTCTTCCTCTGAGCCCCATGCTCCCAGAAATAAGACTCAGACTCAAAATATATCTTTACAAATACCTTGATCATACACCTAGGCTCTTCTCTGACTAGATCATAACTTAACCCATTTATTGTAATCTATGCTCTCCTGTGTGGTTGGTTACCTGTCTCAGGTATCACGCATCCATCTGATCACATCTTCCAGGGCAAATCTCTTGCACCTCGCACTCTCTCAGAATCCTTTCTGCTTCATGAATATCCCATCTTCTATTCTACCCTCTCCTATAGGCCATAGGTGTTTTAATTGACAGGTGATACAGTCATACAACATGCAACATATTCTCTCTACACATGCCCACCTCCTCAACTGTAAGAAGTCCCTGGTGATTGACAGCTCTCCTTGAAATTGCTATTGTTAAGAGTGGAGTAAAAATGGCAGGACCAGCTTAGCTTAGCACCCAGCACAGAAGAAAACTGGATGCCCACACGAGGCACGTAAACAGACACATAAACCACGAGTATGTGCCCTGCTGTCTTGAGGTCTTGCTGCGGCCTCAGCCTAGATACATTTACCCTGCTTTCTTTGCTTGCCTATTTCCTATCAATCCTAAAAGCGCATCCTGGTTATTGTCTCCTCCTTGGACATCCCTCACACACTCCGGGATGCACAGTAGAAACCACTTCTGGCCTTGTCTCAGCACCCCAAACATTACTCCTCCATTGCTTTTACTTCAAAACCACTTTCTGGAGACTGTCTGGCCCACTCCATCCTTGAACTATGACTCTCCTTTGGACAGAATCGATTTTGGATGTGTGTGTGTGCGTGCATGCACACACAAGCATGTATGTTTGTATGTATGTGTACATGTTCACAGATATAAATGCACACACATGAATGTATACATGCATGTAGAGGCTAGGAATTGATGTAGGGCATCTTTTAGTCACTTTCTACCTTGGTTTTTACACAGGCTCTTTCACTGAACCTGAACTCTTATTCAGTCAGACGGGCAAGCCAGTGAGCTCCAGGGATCCTCCCAATTCTGCCTCCCCATTGCCGAGGTTACAGGTATGCACTATCATGCCTGGCTTTTTTTTTCCCTATAATATAAGTGCCAGAAATCAAGCTTGACTTTCTGGGTCATGCCCACAACGCTTGGCTTTTACTTCTGAGGAGAGAAAAGCTGTCTTATCCATTCCTATGTGCACTGTGCCAGCCGAGTAGTTTCCCAGCATGATTCCTGAGCAAATGCCTCACACACACTATTTCATAAGCAATGCCAGAAGTGCAGGCTCTGGTAAGAAAGCCGCTGATTCCCTGGCCAAGGGGGGCCATGAACGGACACCTGGAATTTTCCAAGGCTAGTGGGCACGGTTGTCTTAATTGCTCACTTAAGCCTACCTCTCCCACTGCTTCGGTTTCCAGTGGCTGCTGGAACAAAGGACCACATGTGTCCTGGCAGAGAGCAACCACATTCATCACGGCTCAGTTCTGGAGGTCAGGGTCTGATTTCCGAAGCGTTGGCAGGACTGAGTGCCAGCTGGAGGCTCCAGAGCGAATCTGCTTCCTCTGCCTCTGTTTCCGGAGCTGCCCACATCCCTTGGCTGCTGTCCCCCTTCTCTGTTTTCAAGTTCAGCACTGTGGCATCTTTAGGACTTTCAGCTCTCACTGACGCACCCTCTCTGTCCCTCTGACCTGCCTCCTTCCCATCTGGGACAGTCAGATGATCAGATCCATCTTCTTAGTCAAAAGCCTTCACAGCACCAGCAAAACCCATTTTGCACATAGACCGTGTCAGCTATAGGTTCAAGGTTAGGAGACAGATATCTTGGCTGACCATATTCAGCCAACATTTAACATCATTCACTAATAGCCAGGCAGTTATCCCCAGATGGGGTGATTTTGTCCCACGTCGGTGTCAAGGTAATGTCTGGGAGATATTTTGGTTTTTACAACTCAGGGTACAGCTATTGGAGAATGGGAGGTCACCAAGCATCCTGCACTGAACAAGGCAGCCCCTAGAGATGAATCATCTGACCCTAGATCTAATCACATGGAGGTTATGATGCTAGCACTTTTCCCATACCTTTCCATGTTCTGTAAAGTCGAACAAATGGCATTTGGCACCAGAGATGGGCGGCTACCCTGAAAAGAGATCCATGGTGTGGATGCAGAGACGTGGGGCAGGACAGGTTGTCTCTTGGCTCTGATAAAGAGTGGCAGGTTCCTCTGATGGTAAGTTTGTTTGTTTGTTTGCTTGCTTGCTTGCTTTTGAGACAGAGTGTATACATAGTTCTGGCTGTCCTGGAACTCACTATGCACACCACTTGCCTCTGCCTCCTAAGTGCTGAGATTAAAGGCATACACCACCATATCAAGTGGTCTTTCTTTCTTTTTCTTTTCTTTTTTATCCTGGTAGTCATCTTATCAACTCGATGAGACTCACAATCACCAAGGAAGCAGGCCAGTGCACATGTCTGTGAGAGAGCTTCTAGTGGTGGTTAATTGACATGGGAAGTCCCAGGCTAAGTATGAGCAGCACCATTTTATGGGCTGGGGTCCCAGACTGAACAAAAAGGAGAAAATGAGGTGATCATCAGTATTCCTCTCTACTTCCTGATAGCAGACACAGTGCTGCATGCTTCTGCCGCTGTACCTTCCCCACTGCGACAGACTGTGTGCCCTTGAACTGTGAGCCAAAATAAACCCTCCCATCCTCAAGCTGCCTCAAGCCAAACAGGCAAAAAACGAATAAAGTTCCTGGGAGAGAGCCATGGCCCAGTCTTAGCCACACACCCTCCATTGCCTTTCTCCTCTGACTACCACAAAGCTGGAGGAGGTGGGAGAACCTCATGGAGCTCTTCTGGACACTGGGGTTCAATGAGTTGCTCAAAGGGCCACTCTGGGAGCATGGTGCACCTCAGGGAGGGAGCACTCTCCCCACAAGGAGCTTGAAGGTCAAATAACAGCATTTAAAGGACTCGCAGAAGAGCCAGATGCACATTTCCCTGGATCCTTCCTCCTAAAATGTCATCAGGAATATCAAAACATCATCTCTGCAGCCAGCTGGATAAAGGCAAGCCTCTGCCTCAGAGACTCTAAAACAAAGGTCAGTCACCCAGCTGCATGGCACAGGGCTTGCGGGTGCCGGGATCTGGCTGGCTGGAATACATGAAGCAGGCCCTCTTCATCTGCCCTCCCTGCCCCATCTAAGACACCCCTTACACTGAGCAAAGAACTAGACTGCCCAATACCCTGTGGCTCCCAAACATGATAACAATGGGGTCTAAGAAATGTTCTGGAAGGAACATGGGCTCTGCCACAAGATATCTAGCTTGGGTGTATAGCCTCATAATCTTGGGCAATGAAACTACTAAGACTCAATTTATCATTTGTGAGCCAGGGATAAAAATACAGGCTTTGAATATGTAATGAATAATGAATCTTTGCTTTTATATAGCTGTGTGTGCATATATATATATATATATATATATGTATGTATATGTATATATATATAATTTCTATATACATATACACACACATATATATAGCATGCATAAATATACAAACTAAATATATATAGAGAATGCTTATAAAGAGTGTAAGCATATGTTGTCTTCATATATATATATACCATATGTTCTTGAAATCATATTCATGTACCTATTTATTTTTTGCCTGTATCCACTAGAATGTGAGCCCTCAGAGAGCAGAGACCTCTCTGCCTTGCCCATCATGGTACCCTGAGTCCAGCCCTGGGAAGTCTTTACCCCCTTGGCATCCCTCATGATCAGATAACTGCAGAGAACATTATTCCTGATACAGAAAGATGGGAACATGGCTTAAAGAGAGGCTGAATACTGAGAATTGTTTTTGCTCTGGGACCTAAGTCCTTGGCACTAGGAGTCCTGGAAGAATCAGGCATACTTTTGATGGCATAGTGTTAGCATCAGCCATTGCAGTGGTCTCTTCATTGGTATCAGGAGCTGAAGTGTCACCCACTCCCCCCCCCAAACTCCTGGAGGGTAGGAAGGGTTGGCTGTAGCTCACAAAGGACCACTGATGGAGTGATGGAAGGATCCCCATACCCGAGGTCCACAGCTCCATGAGGACCAGTTGCTAAGCAATGTCAGTGCTCACAGGGGACAGAACCTTTCTTCTAGGTGACAGTCTCCAGCTCACCCAGGAGACTAATAGGACCCAGCTCAGAGTGCCTGGCAGCAGGAAGCCCTGGGCCCAGGACACTGGGATGCTTCTTCAGAATCTTCGGGGTGGGGAGACTCCCCAGAAGCTCATGGCTCTGCAGTTCTCCCCAGGACTGTGCTGCACAGCTCAGAGTTTCTGCATCTGATGTGTGCATTTGGCCTCACAGCTGAGTAGCACCACCGCCCCACCCTTGAAGACTTCCCCACTTCCTTTTCCTTAGCATCAGCAATGGGCAGAGTGCAGAGACACTTTGGGAGTCCCTGCTGCCCTCCTTCCTGTGGCTAACGCCCAAAGGAGAGCTGATAGTCTACCTGGCGCTCTTCCCAGCAGCCAGTCCAGTGGACTTCAGCAGCAATATTTCATGCCTTCTCTCTGCAGACTCTCACCACAGAGCTGATCTGTGCAAGCACAGCTTCCCACCTACCCCATGAGGACCCTGGGGTGCCAGGGACATAGACTGAGGTGACCCCATTCTTTTTGGCCTTTGCTGTGAAGGTCCCAACTTCATTAAAGATTCTGCAAGCATGCTTGATCTCAGGACTCAGCCCTGGATCCCCCTAAATTCTGCGACACCTTTTTCCATATTTGCTGAGATTCTCACCCTTGTATTTCTTGGCCTCAAGGTGACCTACTGATCTCATGAAGTGTCTTTCACAACTCCACTGAAAGCTGCAAGAAGCACTGCTGCCTTTCCCATCCCTCCCTGGCTTCATTACACACAACACCCTCTAAGAGAGAAAACTAAATATTCGCTTGACACTCGGACTTCATGAGGGGATGGGGAGGGTAGTCTGTTTTGATTCTTAATGTCCCTGGGTCTTACATCATGCCAGGTATACAGCGGGAGGTTAATAGTTACTCCCCAAAGGGAGGAATGAGGAGTTGTAGTTGATGCTCAGGTTTCTAAACTTGCTGCCCTCCACACCTTCCCTCGGAAGTCACCTTGACTTCTGGGCTGGATCAAGAAGCCTAGGCCAGTGAGACTTCGCAGTGTCTTACACACAAACACTTTGAAATAGCAAAAGACCAGTTTACATGCACTGATTTTAACAAGTTGGATTTGGTTTGCTTTTCTTGTGGGTTTTCTTTCAATGTCCGCCCTTCACCTCAGTTGTCAAGGGTAACCAGAGCTGAAAGGGCTGGGGCAGGGCACACAGAAGATCTCACATTCAAACTGCTGCACATTCTGTGTAACAGCACCGACAGAGATGCCATTGTGACTTTAAACAAAAAGGTGTTTGGAGCTAGGAGGGTGGAGAGCTGGAGTTTCAGGGCCAGGAGATCCTGTGTGTGGACAAGCAGAATCCTCATGGAATGGCCTCCAAAAAGAATGGGAAAGGTGTGGGAGAGAGGCCATCCTGGGGACACAATAGTGGCCATGTCTGGCCTTTGCTGTGTCTTTCCATTCTGGTGATATATAAAAGGTGGCCAGAGGGGACAACAGAGCTTTACATCTCTCTTTAATTAGCAGAGACCAAGACAGGATGAAATGGGCAGCCATGGAGTTGAGATCCTCCTTGCAGACTCATGTGCCACTTGTTTGTGATACTGCCGTGTTTCCTGGGAATGGCAGACTGGTGCCGAGGAGTCGGAGAGAAGGACATCACTCCACTGGAGGCCTGTCAGGCAGCGCTGGCACAGACGCAAGCACGACTCAGCACAGCAAGTTATGGCCCAGTGCAATGAGATGGTTATTTCAATAAAAATTATATGTATTGCTTCCAAGGAGCCAAAGGAGAAAACTTATAGATCTGGTCTATAACTTAGACCTGTGACCTTCAGCTCCCATGGCCAAGTCACTGTCACTTTCAGGTGTCACACTATGTTAATCAAGGGGGTGAAATGGTTTGCATTCATATTGGACACTCCATTTCCAATTGTATGTATTAATAGCCTTGGGAAGTGGAGCCTCTGGGGGGTCATTGGGTTGGATGAGGTCATGAGGTTGAGAAGCCCCCATGAGTTCGTGAGAGGATTTATAAGGAAGAGAGACCCAGCCTATCCCATGTTATAATCCCTTCAGCTATATGATGTCACAAGACCTTCACCATATGTTAGCACCATATTCCTAGACATCAAGCCTCCCCAAATAAATCTTTATTGTGAATTTCCAGCCTTGGGTGTTTTATTATACCAGCACACTTTCTTTGTCCTGGATTTAAAGAGGGTTTGAACCAGTGCCTGTGTGAACCAGACCAGACAGAATCTGAGGAACACTTCTCATATGGAAGAAAGAACTGGAGGAGGAAGGCAATGAAGTGCACATTTCATGGATGCAGTAGCCAAGATCTGGGCCCCTGCCTTTCTCCTCCTGTAGACCAGCACAAAGATGCTTCAACCTCCACTAAGGAGAGGTTCAGCCAGGGAGACAGAGAAGGGGAAACTGAGGCTTCTTGTGTAGCACTCTGTGTCCCCACCAGGGGAGAAAAGGCCGACTCACTGGGCCGGCTGCCAGCTGAGGAGAAAGGATGGGCATTTCAGCCTAACAGGACAGAGCAGAGGGAGTGAGCACTTGCCTTTCTGGGTGGGTTGGATGCCAGCCGAGCTTGTGCTATATGTTAAGCCAAGGTGAAGCTAAGGGTCAGGTTTCTGCAGTTTGTACATGTGTGGTATGTGCACCCCAAGATCGTAGGAGGACATCGGGTATCCTGCCTCATTATGCTCCATTCCATCCACTTGGGCCTGGAGCTAGGCTGGAGGCCAGTGAGCTCAGTGATCTTCTTGTCCCCACACCTCCACCCCTGATGTGACAGGCACAAGTGGCCATGCTGAGCTAGAGATGGAGTTCTGGGCCTCATGCCTGCACAGCAAGCCCTCTCGAGCACTGACCCACCTCCCCAGGGTTTTGATGTGAGCAGAGCCCGTGACTTAAAATTGGAAGACCATACAAGTAGGGGGGTTGATAGTTAAGACAGAAAGACACTGAAATGTCTCTGAGACCAGATGCTTAGAGGAAAATCAATGCTTTGGTGTGTGACTTCATGCTTTCTTAGAGTCTTTTGCCTTTCTTGTCTCATTCTGTTATATATCGGTCTGGAGTTGTGTGTGTGTGTGTGTGTGTTCTACATATGTAGAACAAAGGACATCTTGTGGAGGCCCTCTAGGTGGTCCTCTGTGATGGGACACTGTGATGGGACACAGGTCACCAGGCTTGCACATCAAGCACCTTGACCTGCTGAACCATCCTCCTGCTACTGCCTGTGGGATGTGGGGTGTATGTGTGTATGTGTGTGTGTGGGGGTAACCCCCTGGGGAAAGCATAGTGTTTGTACGGTACCCTACATGCTACAAGAGTTGTTTAGGGGCAGCAAGAAACATAAAAGTCTGTTGTTTACGTGTCCTTTGATCGTGACCTTGGGCAACTTCATTTTCTGTGCTTGCTCCTCCCATGTCTAAAGTGAGGGGAGTGGACTTCTGTGCTTGCTCCTCCCATGTCTAAAGTGAGGGGAGTGGGCTCATTCCCTTCAGTGGTTGGCATCTCCCACCTCTGCGCGAGTTTCAGCGCCCCTGCCAAGTATGATAGTGTGTCACTTACGACAGCAAAGTCTAGCTGGGCGTGCCACATGCTCGCTATGCCAGAACTGGGGCAGAGTAGAAACAGGAGGATCACAGCCAGCTCATGGTCAGACTGATCTACCTAGTGAGTTCCAAGTCAGCCAGAGCTACATAGTAAGACCCTGTCTCAACAAACCAAAAATTAAAATAAGCAAAAAGCAAAATCTGTCTGGGGTTTCTTGGGAAGTTCCTTTCCTGAGGAGAGGCAAGCCTCTGAGGCGTTCCCTGAGCAGACGGCCATGCCATGCCATCTAATCCCATTCTGGGGTCATAGGTCATTCTACCTTCATGCTACAACCCCATTTCAAACACCTTTCCCACCCAAGGACCAGTCTTTCCCACTAGTGGAAGGGCACACACAGCTCAGACCCAAGAGGTTTGAACCATACTGGACATGTGCAACTGCCAACCCTTAGGAAGGTTCTATCTTCCTCAGCTCTACCTGGAAATGGTCAACTATGTAATTGCCAAAATCACGGTTCCTGGCACACGATGCTTGTGTATTTGTGGGGGGGGGGCATTAGGCTGTTCCTCTGGATGCTGTCTTCCACCCTGCTCCCCTTGCTCCACTGCCAAGCTCTAACTGCACTGCGTATTCTAACTTTCTGATCATCATGACCATGGGCTTGCATGGAGAAAGCTTTTCCTACCTCAGGGCCTTTGGACTTTCCAAAGCTCAGAACCCAATTTCTGTGCCTCTCCTCTTGTTGTTGACACCCAGGCTGTCTGTCAAGGCTTTCTCTGACCCCCACCCCTAGGGCAATCCCTCTAGCCCCACAGTTACTTCAGGCCTCAGCAGTGTGTTTACATGTGGCAAAGAGCTTCCAGAATCATGCCAGTCACATGCTAGGCGATGTGCTGTGGAGATATGTGTACAGCTCAACAAACATTCACAACACCCAACGCAATTCTTACTTCCACCTTAGAGATAAAGGAACATGGCTGGGCAGTGAATCGTCCCACATCCTAACTCTGAATGGTGAAGCTCAGGTTGTGTGCCACTCTCAGCCTTTCCCAGTACCCCAGGCTACCTTCCAAACCCTCCTGAACCCAGAATGGCTGCCCAGACGGCAGGAAACCTGCACCAGCAAGGAGGTGGGAACAGCCTTAGCATCTCTCTCTATACCCTCGGTGCGAATGGCACAGAGAGGGGGAATGCTCTTGGCATCTCAGCACCCAAGAGCCTGCCACCCGCCCCCCCCCCCAGCCAGCCAGAGGCAGTGCCAGTAGGTCACACTCATGTAGGAAGCTTGGAGTCCTTCAGCAAGTGGGTCTACAATTAAAAAAAAAAAAAAAAAGACACAGCATAGGGGCTGCAGGGTCTGGAGGTATCATGATAGCCCGGGAGACCAGAGGCCCACTGGCCAGAGAGCCAAGACAAGAAAGGAGGACCCTCTCCACCAGCTGTCTTGCTCTCCCAGATTATGGGTACTCCTGCAAACCTCAGCAGGTAGGACCTCCTTGGGTCTGCTTCCTTTAGCAGTGTCTCTTCTTGAATACACCTAGCAACAAGATACCCACTATCTCTAGAGACAGTTTTTCTGTGGCTGGATGAAATATTTGCCATTCCCCACCCACTGAAGATGTGACCGTTCCCTGAGTGTGTGTACTGCCATCGATGACATTTTTTTCTTCCCTGTCCCTTCAAATGTTATATTCACACATCCCAAGTCTCCCCAGGCTAAACATCCCGTTTCTCCCTCATGAGCCATCTCAGGTCCCCTCTCAACCTAGAGCCTGTTCTGGTGCATCCTGACTCCCTAATATGTGCTCTGTAGGCCAGGCTACCCATTAGCTCTTAACCAAGACCAATGCAGTATAACCTCGGCATCCCAGTACCCAAGAGCCTTCCTACCCCAAAGCCTGCACGCCTAGGCATTGCTCTGTGGCTTCTGAGGCCCCATGGAGACTACCCAAGGCCACACTGCGGAGTACAGGGTCCCTTAGTGTGTGCTCATCAGAGCAACAACCACTTCAGCCTGTCTTTGCATGTGAGCTGAGGCATCTATGTGCACCACAAGCAAGAGCCCAGAGTTTAAAATGCTGCAAACCAGAAGTAAAATCTGGCACAGTTCAGTCTCATGGGCACATGCTATTTTTAGGTCTGATTATCCCCATTCCACAGATGTAGAAACACCAGGATCCTGGGCAAGCCAACGGGGGTCTCACACTGGATTAGGTGGGCCAGGACCCTGAACCGCTAAGGGCAGGCTGGATCTGCTAGAGGCAGGCTGGCTCTGCTGCCCAGGGGCACATGGAAACCTCGCTCTTATAAACATAGTGGCCCAGGAATAGGGATGCCAAGAGGGCTGGGCCTGGACATCTGAACTTAGAGCCAGGACCCCTAGGCCACGGAGGCCAATGAGGCCGCTGCGGCGAGGGTGGGGGTGGGGCGAAGAGGCCGCTGCGGCGGGAGGGGCGGGGCGGGGCGGGGGTGGGGCGATGGCGCCGCGCAGGGGAAGTGGCGGGCAGTCACTCACAGGGCAGCGTCTCTGCACTGTTTTTCTGGATCATTATGCAGAGCTGTAGCACCAGTTGGGGGGCGCTCTCCAGAAAGGTCTCCAGGAGGCGCAGCATGTTGACATCTGCATATTCGTACATCATAGCCCAGTAGAAGCGCCGCTGGTGTTCCTTCTGCCGCTGGCTCTGAATCCCCAGGTACATGGTGCGGATATACCTGTGGGGAGACATGGGACAGAACACATGTGTGGGTAGGGCTTGGGGGGGGGGCGGTATAGAAGGACCACAACCAGACCCCTAACGCCCAAGCTTCCTGTATTGTCATTCCCCAACCTCCTTCTGAAGCCTCCAGGGTCTTGGATGGATTTCGCCTCAAAAGGATAATGTGGTGAGGCATGAGGTTCCAGCCCTTGGAGGGAGCCGAACCAATGAGGGACCCCAAACCAGTTCTTCCCATCCTGGCTTCCACTTATACATATTGGAAATGAAAGCATTGCTCAAATGAGGCTCCAGGCCCATCATCTAAGCATTTCAGATGAGCGCAGAGGGTAGGTGGGCATCCTGGGGTACAGGGTTAGGGTGGCAGTGGGAGACAGTCCAGTAGAGTTGGTACTTCTGTTACTCCAGAGAAGAGAGAGACTGGCTTGTGATGCTCTTAAGTGCCACTCACTGGCTGGCCATACCCACATGGGGAGGGCGTAGGCATGCTTCTGTAGGGACCACTCAGGCCTCAGGAAGGTTACCTCTCTTCCATGCACAGGCTCAGATGGCTGAACGAAGAGCAGGGTCAAGCACTGGCCCCAGGTCACTGGCCAACAAGGCCGAGATATACCTGAGAGACATCAAGGAGACCTGGAGACTACCAGGGAGGCTATGTGCCGGGGCGGTCACAAATCTACCGACCCCTCTCTCTTAAGAAGACATCCAGACTCTGTGGGGAGCCGCAAGAGCCCAAGGAAGCAAGTCTAGTTGGGGAGCCTGGGTTAGCAGGTCGGCACTGAGAACTGTGGGATGCGGATGCTGGCTCGGTGTACCAGGCCCTCCACTGCAGTGAGGAGGCCTCACACACAGTGGGTACTGAGCACACGTGTGTAGAAGACTCTCTTCCTGTGTGAGCCTCGCTGCCACCAGAAATATCCAGAGTTGTGTGTCCAAGGATTTTGTGATGCAAGCAATAGTCCAGCTCTGGGTGGGCCCCAGGATGTAGAAGGGTCCAGGGTATAGGCAGGCTTGTCTGGGTGGGGTCCTGCCCGAACACAAGGATCAGAAACATAGCTCTGTAGGTCAGGATCAAGAACGGACCCATGCACACAGTGACACATACTCCTGAGCTGGAACCATACAGTCAGGGCACAGGGCTGACAACTCACGAGGATCAGTGGCCCTCAGGCACTGCCCACTCGAGTCTGCTGGACAATCCTCTCTCCCCTCTCCACAGCATTGACATCAGCCCCTCCTCACTGGCGCACGCTGCCCACTCCTGCCCCATGAGAACTCTCCCTCACAAGACAGCCAGAGTGTTCTTGGAAGGTTCTAAAGTACAGGCAGCTCCTCCCCTCTGAAGCCAGTTCCCCAGTGCTCAGAATAACCTCCCCGGCCCTCCTCGGGTCTTAGGGCCTCACCTCATCTCCAGTATCTCAATAGCAGTCCTGTTCTCCCAGACCCTCTTCCTCATCTGCCTTTCTTGCCTCCCCTTGGAGCACAGGAGCCCTGTGTGAGTGGGGATCAGCTGACGGCACCCTGATATATCTCCTGCCTGGGTCAGCGCCTGCAGAAGAAGCAGGCTGGAAAGGCCTGTTCTCTGGGACCAAGGACTCCAGGCAGGACCACAGACTCACAACACCTGAATGGCAGCCCCTAAGCATGCTGGGGTCAAAGGTATGAAAGGCACGTGGTGGACAAGAGAATCACTGTCCTCACAGTAGCGTGGGGGTGGGGTCATCACGCAAAGGGCGCACAGATAGAAGCCCGTGGCTAAAGGCAGACAGGATGGCACATATTTGTAACACAGTTTAAAACTGTAAAGTGCTGCTACCTCTAGTTGCAGAATGGCGGGCCTCACTCTAGAACAGCAGTTATGTGTAGATTCTGAAGAATGAAAGCTCAGTGGCCTGCAAGACATGTCCCCATGGGGCAGAGGCTGTGAACTCCAATAGCCATGCAGTCATGGTCAGTCCCAGCTGAACCACCAAACAAAAATAACAAAGAACAATCCTTTGGGCTTCCCCATAGAGCCTAAGAGACTTCAAGATAGAGACTCGGGTGCTGTGAAAGGATCCCCTAATAGGGAAGTAGGGACTAAAACCAGATTCTCCCTAGATCTAGGTCAGGATCAACAGTGGACCCATATACACAGTAGGCGGCTTGCAAGGGTCAGGACAACGCTGTACACACAGGACTCCATCAGGGAGTGCCTGGGGGAAGGTTCCGGTGTGCCAGGCCTTAGCCATGTGTGTCAGCTGTCTTGTAAGCAGGTCTTCTTATCACCATTCCAAAAGAGGAGAAACTGAGGCAGAGGGAAACTGAAGCTGAGTACCAAATTCTGGTTCTAGTGTGATCTCACACTTCCTGTGAGTTGCTGCCACATTCCAGGTATTTCTGGAATCAAGGAACCAGGAAAGGGATTGAGAAGGGACAGACACTGGAATACAGGCATCCAGCTAGGAAAGGAGGGAGGAGAGAAGGAGAGAGAAAACACAGGAGACAGAGGGAGGGGTGAGAGAGGAGAGGGAGAAGGGGAGAGAGAAGAAGATGGAGAAAAGAGAAAGAGAAGAAAGGGAGAGAGGAACTGGAGAAAAAGTGGAAGGGAGGGAGGAAGGGTCAAAGTTTGGGATGATCCCATTGGCTGGGGCAGGGGGTGGCTATGGTCAAAGTGGTCAGGGGAGGAGCTTGGGAGAAGCCACTGTCTTCCTCATGGTGGGAGGGATAAGGGAGCCAACCCTGAGTGAGTGATGCTTCAGGAAGCAGAGCAGCTGTGTGTCTGGCGGAGCAGTGGTACTGCATAGCTCATCAACCAGAAGTATTCCCTGACTCAAACTCAGCCCGACTCAGATGCAGTGACCCACACCAGAGAGGACCGCGACCCCCCTCTGCTCTCAGAAGTGGCGCACGTGCCAGAGCAAGTCTGACCATCACGGGTAACAATGCCAGCACTCGCTTCTCTCCTCCTGTGCCAAGGTGCAGAAAGAAACCTCCTCTGCCCAGGGAGGCGGGAGCAAAGCCAGAACCTGTCCCCTGGGTCAAGGCACCTAGGCTTGGATGTCACACCTTCTGGTAATCAGCACCCCATGGCCTCTGCCCTGGGGCGAGAGCAAAGAGAGTGGTGCTTGGGACTTCCATATACTCAGTGGGCAGATGTGGCCCTCCCTTTCCCAGATCTGAATTTTTGAAACAGGGTCTCATATATCCCAGGCTGGTCTTGAACTTGCTATGTAGACAAAATAAGCTTGAACTTCTGACGCTCCGTTTCCTGAGTGCTGTGGCTATTCCCTCTTCCACCCTTTAGTCTTGGTCTCCAGTTAGTAACAGAGGGTTGCTGACTTGTAATAAACTAGTTCTGGATACAGACATAGCCTCGCTCACTTTATAGACCAGGACGCCAAGACAAGAGTCTAAACTGATTTGTCTCCATCATTCTGGGAAAGTGTGTGTGTCGGGGTCCCGAAATCTCACGACAGTGTCCTGACTCTGCCTTGGAAAGTGCCCCTCTCAGCATGGTGCCAGACACTTCCTCTAGTGCAGGACCCTGACTGCTCTTGGAGACATGGATCAGGCCATCTCCCAGAGTAGGTGGGATGCCGCATTCTTCACTGAGCTGCATAGATTTTTGCCTCCCTATCAGTCCCAGGAGGTGTAGGGAATAAGCGAGTGACAGGAAGCCACGTCTTTCCCTTGAGTCCTTGAGGCATTCCAAGCCTTGAGATCAGAGATTCCCCCACTTCAGCTTTTTGGATTGCCTATCTCCTGCGCAGGTGTCTTCCTCCCGTGGCCACAAGGTGGCGCCAGACCCTAAGCGTCGCAAAAAGGAGGCGCCACACCGGTGATCTCATACCTTAGGGCCTGCTCCCTCCTATGCGGCAGTGCTGGATGCAGGGGCCACCTGCGAGCTGCAGTGCATGTTGGTCAGTTTGTGCCGGGGTTCCAACGGAAGGCGTGGTGAGTGAGTGAGTGAGTTCTCCCCTACCTCTGCAGGTTCTAGAAAGCTGCCTTGGACCAGGAAAGCAGCCCAGGAGAGAAGACGCCCACCGGCTGTTCCTGGATTTACTACCTCCTCTTCTTATGTCACCTCCTGTCACACTGTGTCTCCTCTAGGAGCACCAGATCGGTTTAAGAGCCAGGAGATTGCAGTTGTCTGCACACCGAAGGGCTGCGTGGCCCTGAAGCAGATCTCTCCCTAGGCTGCACCCTCACCCCAACCCCTATCATTATCCTCCCCTAGCCTAGGTTTACACACCAGAGAAGGTCTGAACTCGTGCCAGTACTTTATGTCATTGTTTTTTCAAGTGTGGCTTCACGGTGTTCAAAGTAAGGCACACACTTTACACATAGTAACCTGCATTTGAGTGCGCGGAAAGGTTCTGAGCAATCAATCGTACTGAGTTAGTGAACAGGAAGCATGAACGCACGTAAGCCTCACAACTATTTACAAGGGGTCTGCAGCAACACCTCACCTCACAGAGTGCCAACTGGAGCTCTGAGGCAAAGGCGTGCTCCTCAGTTTACCCAGCTGCATAAATAGCTGAGCAGAACCACAGGCCACACCCGGGCAGTCTGGCTTTGGGCCCAACGCTCTGGTTTCCTGTCTGTAAGATGCCTGGTCTAGAGCAGGGCCCCGGGAGAAGCTAAGTAATGAATGCACACCATCTTGCCCCCCCCCCACACACAAAGGGCTATGAAAGCCTGGAATGTAAAGTCTCTATGAAAACAAGGGAGAGCACCAAGTAGGTGGCTGCTGGCTAGGTGTGCACTTCCCTCTGACTTTAGCTCCTATGGACATGGGGATTGTCTTGATTGTTAATTAGTGTAGGCCACTATAGGTGGAGGTATTCCCTAGGCAGGTGGTGCTGGTGTTCAAAGAACAGCACACACTTTACACACACACACACACACACGCACACACACACACACACACACACACACACACATATATATATATATATATCCAGATATATATATCCAGGAGCAGCAAGCAGCAGTCCTCCATGACTTCTGCTTCAAGTTTCTGCTTAAGTCCCTATCTTCACTTCCCTCAGTAATGGACTGTGACCTGGAACTGTAAGCCAATTAACTTATTCCTCCCCTAAGTTGCTTTTGGTTAAAGTGCTTAATCATAGCACTACAGATGAGACTAGAATACAAGTCAAATCCAATAATATATTATCTTATATATCCATATAATATATTGTTACATACCATATATTGCATATATACATATATCACCAAAGCCAGAGCCAGATGGAGTTTATCATAACATGGAAAGGCTGGTTCCATTTTTCAAATTCAATGAATGCAAACTCTGTCATTAGCAAAACTCACACAGCACATTAACCCAAGCAGAAAATGTCTTTGACAGAATCCAACAACTATTCATAATAAAAACACAAAGCAAGCAAAATCTAGAACAAAACTTCCAGAATCTTATGAAGATGCAGGACACTAATAAACTCACACAATAACACCATACATAATGGTAAAGGCTGAATGTTTCTGTCTGAAGACCCGGGGCAAAGCAAATGGTGTCCACTCTCACCCTCATTCCACCTCATGCTGGAAGGAGCAGCCAGTTCACCAGCTCCAGCCAGAGAACTATAAACAGAAGATACAAACAGGTATCACGGGGGAGTAAACCCATCTCTAGCTGGCAGAGGCTTGGGCTGAAGATCTAACCGCCTGCACAGATGCACATGTAGGACGTACATGGAGCAAGGTGAACAGACACAGATCAATACTGTTTTTGCAGCTAACTTATAGACAGCTGAAAATTCAAAACAAAAATTCCACTTACATATTCCAAAGTGAAATGATTAGATATAAATCGAATAAGGCATGCAAGATTTGTATAATGAAGGTAAAAGATGTTCGGAGAAACCAAAGACATACCCATGCCACAGTCTTGTGTACGGCTTAGATGATAACTGCCTCCACCCCCATTGATCTGAAGGCTTAATGTAATCCTTTTTCT
Organism: Mus pahari; assembly: GCF_900095145.1. Classification (NCBI taxonomy): domain Eukaryota; kingdom Metazoa; phylum Chordata; class Mammalia; order Rodentia; family Muridae; genus Mus; species Mus pahari. The sequence continues at coordinate 54,796,070 of NC_034597.1, read as the reverse complement.
TACGATTTATTATTTTTAATTGTGTATGCATGTGTGTGCGTGTGCACATGTGCACACATGTGAGCAGGATACTGTGGAGGCAGGAAGAGGTATCAGATCCTCTTGGAATAGGCAGTTGCAGGTGGCCCGGCTTTAGATTTAATGTAGGCTTTTTCAAGAGCACTGAGTATTCTAATACCACGCCATGTCTCCAAACTAGATTTAATATAATTCAAAGAAAGATCCTAACAACATTGTGTGCGCATGTGTGCGTGTGCGTGTGCGTGTGCGTGTGTGTGTGTGTGTGTGTGTGTGTGTTACAGGATATTTGAACATGTTTCTAGTTAAGGTGCGGTTCAGCCCTTGGCACACACCTTTAATCCCTCTGGTTGGAATACAGACACACCCTTAGTACACACCTTTCATCCCAAAGGTGAAGTTAGTTTGTCGAAGGAAAATGATGCCTAATTGAGTGACAGAAAAAGTGACGATCAGAGCCCAACTCTCAGGAGTGAGGACGGGATGGACGCTACTTAAAGGAGAGACAGACAGGACAGGAGAAGAGAGTACCACGCAGGAATGCAATAGAGTTCATGTAGAGTTGAGAGGGAGAGTGGAGCAGCAGAGAGGGAGCTCTGCCAGGGACAAGTCCACAGTCCCCTGCCTACAGCACAGATCAGAGCTTGGGAACTCATAACTCCATATCCAAGGACAGCAAAGGGACCAGCTCCACTCGCTCTTGAACAAAATGTTTGGACCTAACCCTAGAGACTGGCCTGGAAGATGACTCCACGTAGGCCGGGCGTGGTGGCGCACGCCTTTAATCCCAGCACTCGGGAGGCAGAGGCAGGCGGATTTCTGAGTTNGAGGCCAGCCTGGTCTACAGAGTGAGTTCCAGGACAACCAAGGCTACACAGAGAAAAACCCTGTCTCGAAAAACCAAAAAAGATGACTCCACATGGCTTAGAGCAAGTTTACTGTGGGGAAATTCCGCACCTCTGGGCCCCACTACCTGGAATAAATTGGTATGGACTATTAGGCCATCAAGAGGAACTGGCCCGACAACAGTCTCATCCTAGAAGGCCTGTCCTTTTGAACCAAACTAGCTCTGGAGGGGAGACCATCTTGTTATCTGTGTGGACAGTGATGCAAACTGAGTAGTCTTAGCGATGACTAGCCTGCACATTCACCTAGCAACTGCTTTGCTTGGGAGGCCACCTCTTGGAACCCATCTGGCTCATTCACAGAGAGGCTGTGACTCTAGCTTGGTCTTCAGCCTCCTCAAAGTACCCAGGGTCTCAAAGTTCCTCCTCTAACCCAGTGCTTGGCCAGCTCCTAGCTCTGGAGACCAAGAAGCTCTTAAGATGCCATCTCTTCAGTGCCTGGGATTGGGGCTCCACCCTACCTACAGGTCATAGAGTTGGCCCACTATTGCCTGACCTTGGCGTTTTGCAGGACTTCTAAGGGCCAAGCAAGGGATTCCCATCTAGATGCAACAAAGGAAGACACAGGGTGTGTGTGAGAGTCCTGGTGAGTTTAACTTGCAGCTACAGGCCTCAGGGAAGTGTGTGCTTCCATGTGCATCTTGCCAAAGGAGGGTCTGTCCTGGCAGGGACCAGGGTCTCAGTGCACGGCAGATCCCTATGCCATTGTAGAGATGCTCAACACTTAACAATGCAAATCCGTCTCCCTGTCTCCGAAAGTATCATAAACCACAATGCACCAGATACACCTGACTGGTCAGGGAGCTCGCAGCCTGGCAGTGTAACACATTACAGAACTTGGGTTGTTTCTCTGGTGGCAGTGGCTGACTGTGCGCTATAGCTCACTGCTCACTGCCCAGCATAGAGAGTGGGTGGAGCTGCACTTTGCCAGCCCAGGAAAAGATCAGAACTCAAAACTCCGAATACGGTGACCTGTGTGAAGTTATTTCACACAACACAACTGTAAAGTGAAAGCATTTTGTAATTCAAACTGTCACGAAGTCAAAGTGGAGTGGAAAGGGAAAGGGAAGGAAGGGGAAGAAGGAAGAAGGAAGGAAGAAAGGAGGAAGACAGAGCAGGGATTGGGAAGTTGATGTAGGAAAAGGAAGGGAAGAGAGGAAGAGGAAACAAGAGGGTTCGGGTGCCCCAGGTCCACCTCCCTTCTCTGTCATCAAGGCCATGTATGTCTGTCTCTAGGCTCCATCCCTGTAGTTACTGTTCTTGTTTCTAGAGAACATGCATCAATCAGGGGCCATACATCCCCAGGCAGCCACTGGAAATTTGCTGGACAGAGGCTGAGTGGAGACTATGGAAGACCCTGAATTCCTGTGACCGGATGTGACAGAACAGGCCATCAGGGTGCAGCTCTGCAGAGGAGGCACCTACTTTTCTCCTCAGAACACCTACAAACAGCCAGCCCGGAAGCAGAGCAACCACAAAAGCAAACACTCTTCAAGGGGCTCCAAGGTCTGACCGGGTCCTGGCCAACCTGAAGACCCATTTATCCAGGACACAGGGATCTTGCACATGGCAACTGGGAGCTTAGGCACCGACCACTGCCCTTTTGCAATAGGTTAGTGAGCCCCTCACCAGCAAACCACATTGTTCCCTTGCTGGCTGGTGTCACAGATACAAGCAGTTGCTCCAACTTCAAGGCAACGGGCGGGATCAGAGAATCCACTCCAGGCCACGCGCTCCAGCCTGTCCCCTTGGGGTCTGCATCACTATGAGCGTGACTCCATCAGGATGGTATGTCAGAACTGAGTCAGGCAAGGTCCTAATAATTATCCCTGCTGCTACAGCGGCTAGGCCACCCAAAATCAGGCCTCTCACACACCAAGGAAGGGTCAATGGCCCCTGGCACAGCACTCAACATCGAGTGGCAGAAGGGACCTCTCCTCCTGCCTCAGGCTATCCTACATGTCACTCCTGCTGTAGCCGCAGAACCACCTGTAAGCTGTGCTTGGTGACAGTAACAGGGGACCTGGTGTACAGTCATGAGAGCTGGCCCCACCAGTTAGGAGTGTGTGGCACATGGCAGCCCCTGCTCTGTCTATATTACCTGCATGAGTCCAGCATCATGACTTTCCTTTGGAGATGAGGGAGCTTAGTTAAAGGACCGAAAGAGGTCACCCGGATGATGTACGAGAACCTTGGGCCTTGCTAAAGATCCAACTTATCTATGATTAAGATGTGATTTCCCTGTGCCCTAAGATCCAAGGGCAGGACCCAGTCCAGCTTTCCACACCCACTCATGGATCCTCAGTCCCTACCAGTATCCAGCGCACGGGAAGACCCTGTAGGACACCACCAATGGACAGAAATAGAAGGGCAGGGCCCCAGGCCCAGCCTCCTCTCTAGAGAGCCTTCAGTCTGCCTGGCCAAGCTGTCGAGATGTTCCTTAGGCTGCTGGGCACTATGGAGAATGGGAGAAGGTTGGTGGTACTGGGTTCCAAGATTCTGGGGCTTTCTGTGAGAGCCTCTGCTTTGACTAAAAGTCTGAGCTGAGCAGGCCAGCAGGCACAGCATTCCCTACTAACCCCTGAGCCCTGGAAGGAGGCCTCTGAAGCCCAAGGCCACAGCAGCGTGCAGGCCCCTTATGGTCTGTCCAAGGTCGCCACCATCAGCAATGCAACCTGTGGGAGAGCAGGCTGACCTTTTCCTGGCAAGCGCTGTTTGTTTAGTCTCTTTCTGGAAAGACCCAGCAAGACAACCTCAAAGGTGGAACAGGATTTTCCTCTAAAGTTAATAATAAGTATCTACCTGCAGGGTTCCTTGCTGCTTTGAAAATGCCTTTGTGCTGTATACATCTGAACATGCAGCCATGCCTGCAGGGCTACCCGAGGTGGCTCTGCACTTGTCCCATGCAGGTGGTATGCACATACTCTTCCACACACATATACACACCTGAAGCTCCCCGCTGCCCACTCCCCACTAGACACTCCTCAGAGAGTATTCACAATTTCCATACACAATCCCCATACACAATACCAATACACAACACTCATACACAATATCCATATACAATATCCACACACAACACTCATACACAATACCCATATACAATATCCATATACAATACCCATGCACAGTACCAATACACAATGTCCATATACAATGTCCATACACAATACCTATATACAGTACCCACACACAATATCCATACAGAACACACATGCTGCTCTGTTCCAAATACGAATGTTCCCACATCACACTCTACATGGACTGTCTACAGAGAATGCACACACACACTCAAACACACTCCTCAAAACACACATTCCTGCAGAGGCACGCAGACACAGTCACATCTGCACAGCCTTCTATCCGCAGCAAGTCTGGATTGCTAAGGGGAGAGCTGCCTGTCCCCTGCTGCCCACAGAGTCCCTGCTCCTGGCGACCCACTGTTTCCATGGCCTCCACAAGGAAGGTGGGCAAACTCAGATGTAAGCCAAAACCATGCCGTGCCGTGAGGACCCTCCAAGGAACTTGACCACAAGCAGGCCCCCCTTATTTAGCAGTCAATTGAGAGGGGAAAAGGGATCCCCAGATTATATGATACCCTGTCCTCATTTTGTTTATTTTTTGTTTTGTTTTGTCTTGTTTGTTCATTCATTTTTTTGTTAGTTAGTTTGTTTGTTTGTTTTTGGTTTTGTTTTTTTGAGACAGGTTCTCACAGTATAGTCTTGGCTGGCCTGGAACACACCAGGCTGGCCTTGAACTCAGGGATCCATCTGTCTCTGCCTCTTAAGTGCTGGGATTAAAGGGGGTATGCCACCACGCGTGGCCAAAGTCTTCATTCTTGAAAAATGGCTGAGCTAATGGTCACCAAAGCCCCTGAGCTCACTGGTTCCTCAACTTGCCAGGTCTTCCCTCCCTCCAGCCTGGTCCATGCTGCTATAGTTCCCCACCTGTGCAGGCTAATTTGGGAAATCTGACTTGTCACAGTGGCTTGAAAGTGTGGCATTCTCAGAACTGCAACGTCTAAGGAGAGGAATCTCCCTGCCAGTCTCCAGTATAGCTCCTTCCATGTTGAACACACACACACACACACACAAACCTCCCTCATTCCATTGAACAACACTGTGATCATCTATCAGCTCCAAGGTGAAGTCCAGAGAGTAGAATGGCCTGCCCCGAAAGACAGCCAGATTCAAGCCACTCCACATGGCTGTGTGGCACACCTGTGTCCACCATGCAAGCCCCTCTCCATGCTCCCACAGCTCTCCCTACCCTCATGGCACACTCGCCCCACATTGGAATCACCTGTGCACAGAGCTGCCTCTCTGCCACATTTCAACCCCCAAGGAGGAAGCGTCTAGGAGCATGGAGTACACGGGCTGTCACTGTGCCAGGGCGAGCCTTGTGTCCCCTCTGACAGAAAACTGGTAGATGCCAGCAGCCTTGAGCTCGAGCATGGGCAACACGTGTCCCCAGAGATGGATAGCTGGAGTGGGCCAAGGGTTGAGTTAGAGCAGGCAGTGGTGGGCTGAGCACAGTGTAAAAAAGGAAGCTGGTCCAGGTCCCTCTGCTCCAAGTGCAGGGCTGCAGCCATGAGCCTCCAGAGCTAGCGATTAACATTTCTCAGAACAACTGTGCCCAAGTCTCACCTCAAAACTATGTCAGAGGCCAGGTCTAGACGGATCAAGAGCCTTGGCAGGAACAGTCACCAAGACAGCTCCGCAAAGGACTCAGGACCACAGGCTCTCTCCTGAAAATGAAGGTGGATTCTAGAACCCTCAACAGCCAGGCTGATGCACTCCTGAAACACACACATGCACATGCACACACATACACACACACACACCAGCTGAGGAGCTGTCAACGTGGAGGGAAGGTGGAGGGGCCAGCTGCCAGCTCAGCCCCTGTGTGCACTGCATCAAACCAGAGTTATTTTTAGTCCTTTGCTCCCAGTCCTGCTATTAGCTGAGCTGGGGTGGGGCTTAGGGTGAACAAGCCAGAGAGCAGACTTGAGATGGTAGCTAATCCCAGTGGCCCGGGACGAGGGTGGAGAACAGCACTGTGCAACCTCAGGAAACGGAGGCTAAACATGCCTATGGTCTCCTGTGCTCCAGAAAAGACCCAATCCCACCAAGAGCTCCCACTGCTCAGTAACTGAGGTCCCCTCGGCTGGCTCTGGACAACCTCATCAACACCGTGGGGCCACGAGAGCAGGGGTGGGTCCGGCCACAGCAAAGGCATCACCTAACCTGTACTTCCGATGGGAAGAGACCCCCTGGATCTGGGCTTGAGGAAATGACTTCAGCATGAAAATCACAAGTTCAAGGTCATCCTCGGGTACAACAGACCTGATCTCAAAATAAGACAAAAACAAAATGAGAAAACATGGCACTTAGCAGTTTCCATGTTTCCCTGTGTGCCTTTGTCCTCTGACTTTCCTGGTACCACCTCCATGTGGCTGTGTCCTCCTCCCTCTCCAGGTCCCCACCATACAGGGCCTTTGAGATTCTCCTGCAAAAAAGAAGTGGGGACCTCTAGTAGCAGAGCATGGCCTTCAGCCGAGGCTTCTATGCAGGGGTTCATCCCCCCTGTTCCGGCATCCGGGGGGACATAACTGTTCATGCCCTAAAACAAAGGCAGTTAGGACCCCCATAAGCCATGCATAGAGCCAGGGCTTGCCCAGCCACAAAGGACCTAAAGCCAATGGAGACGCTGTTCTTCCAAAGAGTGACTGTCGTCCATGTAGCATGTTCAAAGCTGTTCCACAAGCACCAGAGGTTCCTGGAGGAAAGAAGATGCCAGGAGGAGGTAGAGCCCAAGGAGGGGCTCAGATCTCAGCCCTGTCCCTGTCTGGGGCTCTACTGCATCCTCTTCCCACTGTCCCCAGGCTGTTCCACGCCTCTTCCTTCCCTAGACAAGGTAATGCAGACAAGCCTGGTTGGACAGATGGGTGGGGGCTAGAGGCATAGTCGTTGGGGAGCAGGTAAGGTGGGACCTCCCTACTGTGTGCCAGCAGCCCTTGCTTCTAGACTGTCTCAGCCTGGCCAGTGGGCCATATAGGGGCTCCCCAGAGCTCTGAGTCCCCAGGATACCAGAAAACCCCACGGAAGGTAGTGTGGTAGGGCTTCTTCCTTCCTGACCATGTGCAGGACGACTCCCTCTCCCCGGGGGCCCCATGCAGAAGGCTGTACCTGTTCCTTCTGGGAGCCATCAGAAGTTGAGAGCCCCACCTCAGCCTGCATCCCCAGGCAGAGGAGCAAAGCTGTGTGAGGACCACACACCCCTGCCTTCTCTGTCATCCTCACAGAAGACAGGCGTGACATCTCCACCTCCGGCCTCAGTCACCTCATATGTAAAATGGGGCTGTAAACCTCCAGGATTCCCTTTCTGACTTCTCGCAGGACTGGCTGGCCTGGCCCTTCCCGGGGTCGTGTTAAGCACAGAACAGGAGACCCGGGCTCTTCCTCAGACAGAGATATGAATAATTCATCCCTTTGCATTTCAGCACATTAGGAAAAAAACCTGAGCCGGCAACCGCATATGATACCGCTGGCAAGCACTGAGGACCCTCGGCCAAGCTCTTCCCTCCCAAGGTCACCCCAGGAGCAACTGCAGAGGCAGGTGACTTGCTAGACATTTCTCACATGCCACCCTGTCCAGTTCTCTCATTTGCTCCACCAGGCAGCTTCTCTTGTCACGCCTGGGATGACACAGGAGAAAGCAGAGGCACAGAGATGCTAAGTCACTTGTCCAAAGTCACACAGCTGGGGTGGGGAGGGTGTTGGGGTTCACTTGCCTTTTGTGCATTCAAGGGTTAAGCAGAGTGACATCCGCTTTCCCAGGGCAGCTGGGAAACGCTCCGAGGCTAGTCTTGAAGCAGCGTGCTTTAGTCTGGAGCACACAGCATTCCAGGTCCCCACCCTTGGAACTCAGTCTCCACTCAGAGCATACAGCAGGCAAAGGAGTAAATACTTACATGACATCATGCCAGGATGGGAAAGGGAGAGGGAGTGGGGACATGAGTTACCTGGGGTACAGAGCCTATGGGGCAAGCTGCTGCGCTCTGCCCAGGCAACAGGCAGCCAACAGCTCAGGGAAGGATGGAGCATCAACACAACTCAGAGCAGACTCTAGCAAGAACGGTATCTCAGCTAACAGTTGTGGCCCCTGGCACACTGCATCCAGACACCTCTGTTAGCTTTCACTCCCACGAGCCCCTGCTCTCTTTACAGACGTTCCCAACTTCTGATGCCAGGCGTCCTCCTGGTCAAATGGAAAGGCTATTTTACATGACCTGTGACCTCTCCCCACCCCCAGAGCTGGGCTTGCGGGGTCAGATCTCATCTGCCCCTTGAGCAGTGATTCCTGAGGTCTCCTGCTGGCCCTGCTCACCTAAGGCCTGGCCAGCCACAACCCAGCAAAGGGACCAACCACTCAGGGCTCATTCAGGGAAACGCCACATGCCTTGGCGGGTGGGAGGGGTGACGTTTTCTCTTCGCCTGGTCTGGGCTGAGCATGTGGAGTCTAGGACTGGTCAGGCTCTTGGAATCAGGGAGGAAGGATGTAGCTGAGGGTGGGACTAGGAAATTTATTTCCCTACCCCTTCTTCAAGGAACTAGGAGACGCTGGCATCTGGGACGGTGGCAGCAGGAGGAGGAGGGCCCTCAACACAGGGTCTCTTCCCCTACAGGCAGGTCAAGGTCGGCCACATGGGCTCCACTACATCTCTCACTTCCCAGAGACCACACCCTCACCTCAGGGCTCAGCCCACCTCCCCTCAGAAGGGACCCGAGTTCATCTGAGGGCCCACCAGGGATAATCCTCTTTGGTAGGGTAGCACGAGGTCTGGATATCGACAGTATAATGTACTATATTTATAATATAATATAATATACATACATGCATATTACACCCAGTAAACATGGAAAACAGAAATGTCAGAATCTCTTGTTTTAGGCATGTGCCCGCCAGTCTAAGCCACCACGCCATTATGAGGGCGGCATGGCTCCCACAATCCTGTGCATTTCTGCTCATCTCCTTGTGGGAAACACTGAGTGGTCTGAACCCACTCCTCCACCTTACACAACAGCTGCGTTCGCTGGAGCTGCGGGTGTGCGGTGCCGCTGCCTCCGTGCGTTCTCAGGGTGCTGCCCCATTAGAAATGGCTCCCCATTCACAAATGTGCCTCCTGCTAGGCTTAGCACATCCTAGATACAGCACACCAAAGACTCATGGGATACATAGCGTAGCCCAGCGCCTGCACGGTTCACCGCTGGGTATCACGTGTCAGCGCCCACTCATTTTTACCGCTGGGTCACCTCACACTACAGGTTTGGGTCACCAATCTGAGGGATGGTTATTGCTTCCTCATGGATGCTGTGGTGAATGCTGAAGAGTGAATGTCATGAACAGAATTTTGTAAGGATGTATGTTTTCACCTCTCCTGGGTATTTACTCAACTGGGATTTCCTAGATTAACTCTACGTTTAATTGTCTGAAGAGCTACCGGGCATTTCTATCATGGCTGTACCATTGATAGTCCATCAACAATGTACCAGGGTTCCAATTCTCTGCATTTTTGCCAAAGTTGCTATTGCGTTTTTATTTCCTACATCCTTTTCTAAGGGCCAGTGAGGCTAAAGATATTAAAGATGCACCTTTGCATCCGCTCAGTGGCTGTTAGTATGCCTCAGAAATTCCTATTCAGAGAAAGGTTTATTGGAGTCTTTCGTTCATTTATAAAGTGGATACTTTCTCTGCTATTAATAGCTCTTGAGGGCTAAAGAGATGGCTCAGCAGTTAAGAGCACTTACTGCTCTGCCAAGGATATGGGTTCAGTTTCCAGCATCAGGTGGCTCACAACTCTTTTTTATTTTTTTTAAACTGGATATTTTCTTTATTTACATTTCAAATGTTACCTTCTTTCCCGGTCCCCTCCCAAAAAGAAACCGTCCCCCATCCCCTATCCCCCTGCTTCTATGAGGGTGTTCCACCACCCACCCATTCCTGCCTCCCCACCCTGGTATTCCTCTACACTGGAGCATCTTGTCTTCACAAGAGCCTCTCCTCCCATTGATGCCCTACAAGGCCTCTTAACACTAATTACAGAGGAATCTGATGCCCTCTTGTGGCCTCTTCAGGCACTGCATGCATGTGGAGCACATACATATGTATAGCCAAAACACTCATGCACATAAACTATATAATAAATAAGTCCTGAAGGATCAAGGTATCATGTCCATCCATTTAAAAATGCACTATTCTGGATACAATTTTTTAGTCAAATATATGGTTTGCACACACTGGCTCTCACTCTGTCGACTGCCTCTTCATTTATTGGGTGGCATTCTTTGAAGGACAAAAGCTTTTGATTTTGATAGAGTCAAATGTGACTATCCCACTGTCACCTGTGCTTTGATGCCATGTCTGAGATTCTGCCTTACTTAAGGTTATGAAGATTTTCCCATGTTTTATTCCACAGGCCTTACCAGTTTTGCATCCGTTTTTCACCCCAAGTTAGTCTGTGTGCACTACATTTCATTCTTTTGTATTTGGATATCCACTGGTTTCAGCAACATTTAATCAAAAAATATGTTTTTCCCTACTCAATTTCCCTGGCACCTTTGTCAAATATCTGTTGCCCAGGTATGTTGCAGAGTTTAGTTCTGGGGTGGAGCGAGGGCTCAGCAGTTGGGAATGCTTGCTGGGCAAGGAGAGGACCTGAGCTTGGGTGGGCCCTAGCACTGATATAAAAAGCTGGGTTTGTCCTCTGACTCCAGTGCAATAAAAAGTGGAGACAGAGGATCACTGTGGCTGGACGGTTCCCAGCCTTGCCCCAGGCTCAGTGAGAGACTCTGTGCCTTAGTCACTGTTCTGTTCTGTAGTGACACCACAACCAAGGCAACTCATAAAAGAAAACTTTTAACTGGAGATTTGCTTACAGTTTCAGAGGTTTAGTCCATTATCATCATGGAAGGGAGCATGGTGGCACACAGGCAGACGTGAAGCTGGAGAAGTGGTTGAGAGCTACATCCTCATCCACAAGCAGATAGCTGATAGAAAGATGGATGGATGGATGGACGGACAGACAGACAGACTTGGCCTGCCATGGACTTATGAAACCTCAAAGCCCCCTCCCAGTGACACATTTCCTCCAAGCTCATGCTGCCTAATCCTAAGATAGTATCACTTCCTTGGTGACTAAGCATTCAAATATGTAAGCCTGTGGGGGCCATGATTATTCAAAGCATCACTCTCTCTCAGAGTAGTAAGGTGGACACTAATATATCAAGGGACCTGATGTTCTCCTCTAGTCTATGTGCATGTACATGGATGGGTACATGAATCACATACACAACACACTCATATACACACCATACACACATAAAACATAACACTCTCACATTTAACACATGTAACACAAACACCATTCCATACACACAGTGCACACATGCAAAACATATCACACCACGCACATACTTCTAAGACTTCTGCCCTGATAATGTATAGAAAGAGGACATGTAAATCCTTTAACTTCATTATTCTTTCCCAAGATTGTCTCCTGCTTTTATATTTTTTTGGTCTCACTATGTAGCCCGACTGGCTTTGAACCCACCATCTTCCTGCGTCACTCTCCCAAGTGCTGGGTTCTAGGAGTGTGCCAGGCTTCTCCCTGCCTCTTTAAGCTCTCCTGACACTTATGGAATAAAGACTGTGATGAGTCTACATGAGAATGAACTCACTTCCTATTATCTATGAGGAACGTGACATCATGGTCCTATTTTATAGGTAAACCGAGTCATGAAGTAAGCAGGCGACTGCAGTCTTGGAATAGGCAACAGCTAAGCTGCGAGGTTGTGTGGCTCTGCATCTCCCAGGAGACGCCCAGAGAGATGCTTGTGTGCTGAACATGTCTCCATTTTATAATAAGAAGTCAGGATACAGAGAGGCTTCCCCTTTGTCCACTGTAACAAGGGCAGAGTGGCACCTGAGGTCCTGGTCTAGGAAGAGTGGTTACTCCATCCATACCTTGAGGCCTCCTAAGATACTTAGTCCTTCCTGAAACGCAGACCAAACTGACTCACAGGAAGGTGATGGTGGCTTACTATATTATCCCACCAAAAGGAGAAAGACCCATTTAAGAGAGGAGGCTTTAGGATGCATGCGTGCTGCTGCAGCATGAATCACACCACTCTCTCCTCTACAGGATGAAGCAACCCCGTCCAGCTACAAAGACCATCCTCTGATGGCAAGGCTGTGTCTCCCCCCCAGCACCTGGCACCGGTGACTGCAGTTGACGGTCACTCCTGTGGCATTGATTCCTCTGTATCGTGACAAAGGAAAGTGGTATTATTTCATTCCACAAATGAGGACCTGCAAGGCTGTTTAGGGTCAAGAGCATGCTGAGATCCTATGCAGCAACCAGACAGCCTTCCTGGAATGTCCCATACCACCCCCTGCCAGGTATCCTGGTCCCCTGATACTACCTTCCCAACTTCACTCATTGTTATTGGGGTCATCCAGCTCACAGGGAAGTCACCCCTTTAAAATGTCTGCCCAGGACTCCATCAGTCTGCCTAGTCCTTTATCCTCCACAATCCTTACATTAATCCCTAAGTCAGAAAGTATCTATGCCTTGAGACAGAAAGACCCAATGCTTTTCTGAAGCCTCTGTACCCTCTGTGTCCCAGAGTCTGGGGGACCCTGAGTTCAGTCCATTGGTGTCCCTTCCTCACCGTGGAAGGCTCTGGGTGGCTGGGGAGATCCTAGTACCGGCCTCTCATAGCCTCCACAGACAGACGTGCAGCTCCGGGATGCAGATGGCTTTGCTCCCAACAGGAAGGAATGTGCGCGGTTGGCAGGACAGATGGAGAGAACACCTGCCGTGAGGTACGCCACCCTACCCCATCTCCAAGCAGCAGGGTTGGCTCCCAAGCTCTTGGCCACCCATTGTCACAGTGGGGGAGGCATCTGGCAGGGTTCTGGATGGTCCTCTCCCCATAGGTTAAGCCAGACTAGAAGACAGGGACACAGATTAGTCATTCACTTGTATCCCAAGAACTCGAATCAACAAATACATCAGTGCTAAAACTGGCCACCTGTGTTATTCAAGTTTTAAAAACATGAATCGGGCATCATGGGGAAAAAAAGAAAATGGTGATTAAACTTTGATATATATACTACATTAAAACCAAGAGAAGAAACTCATGGTGATTTTAAATGTGTGTTGGCCTAGCTGTGTGCTGTGTGCTTCGGATAGGTCTCTTGCTCTTTCTGACCCTCTAGTCCGAGGCAGGCTAGAGCATCTAAAAGGGCTTATGGTGCTGATTATCTCGCCCTTAAATCTCAAAATAGCCTGGGTTAGGCTCTGCTGGCCCCTTCACGAGATAGCAGCCCCAATTTGGATCATGCCCAGGCCAAATCATCTAGAAAAGGAATGTTCTGCCTGAGCCATCTGTGAGAAGTCTTGGGGGAACAGAGGACCAAAGCCCAGGACTCAGATCAGAATCTGGCATAGGTACTAATGCAATTAAGGCACTAGGGCCGTCCCTCTGGCTGGTTTGTGTGGAGTTATCTTTGGTTTGGTCAAATGGGAGGACGAACCCCCTAGGAAAGCACTCTCCCCCCAGGGGACCAGGGCTGAGTTTCTCTGGACAGGGTCATCCTGAAGCCTGGACATCCACAGCTAAAAACAGATCACTAGAGGAAGCAGCAACCTGGTTGTAGTTCAGCAGACGAAGGTCTCTTATCAAAGCCAGCTTTACATTTCAGCATTAATCTGAGTGCAGAGCCTAGTTCCTCTGATGAGCTGAGACCACACTTCAGGCTTCTCGACACCCCGAGGGGTGTCCTCTGCCCATGGATTTCCATGGGATCTGACTGCTTTGTGGATCCCTAGACAGGAGATTTCATAGAAGCGAGGACAGCTCATGCAGGTTCTTGGTTGTGGGGTCCCTCGCTGCCTCTCTTGTACCCATTCAGGGAAATCCTGGGCTGATAGGCTCGTGCACTGCAGGGATCTTTGTCCTCTGCAACCCAAGTCCGTGGGGTAGGAAGATTCTAGGGCGTCTCCTGAACCAGCACCAGCTGCCACCACTGACTACCACTGTGGGAACAGCTTCAATAAAACAGCTAGGGTTGGAGAGTCCCAGATCAAAGGTGCTGACAGATTTAGCTCCTGGCGGATGCTACTTTCTGCCAGCCGAAGATCACTTCTGGCCTCTAGCTGGCTATTTCCTGCCCACTGGTGGCCACCTTGTGCTTGTAGAGGAGCACCTTCTTGCTGTATCCTCACATGCAGAGACAGAGAAACCTCTCTGTCGTCCCCTCTTCTGTTAGGACACTGATGTCCGTCTTCTAGACCTCATCTAAGCCTAACTGCCTCCAGCACCGGATCGTGGGAGACAGAGTGAGTGTTCTGTGACACCCAGCATCTGCAGAGAGGCAGGAACAGCCACACACGGGATGGTCATCCCTTTAGTCTCTTCCCCCTGGGTTCCTGTAATGGTTTGAATAACACACACACACACACACACACACACACACACACACACACACACCCCACACCACACACACTCGCTCCCCAGGCTCACATATCTGGAATGCTTAGTCATCAGGGAGACTACGTGAGCAGGGTTAGGAGATATGGCTTTGTTGAAGTAGGTGTGGCCTTGGAGGACGTGTGTCACTGGGCGTGGGGTTTTGAGGTTTTAAAAGCTCAACCCGGGCCCAGTATTGCCTTCTTCCTGCTGTCCATGGATCAGGATGTAGAACTCTCAGCTACTTCTCCAGCCCGGTGTCTGCCTGTGTGCTGCCATGGTGATAATGGACTAAAGCCCATACTGCTTTCCTTTATAAGAGCTGCTGTGGTCATGGTATCTCTTCACAACAACAGAATGATGACTAAGACAGTTCCCATGGCAGGAATAACCTGGAAGGAATCCAAGAATAAGCAGAGGAGGCTGTCGGGGCGTTCCAAACACAAGTTTCTGTGGTCAGGACTCGACAGGCACGAGGTGCCTGGGGTACAGCATCTAAGGTGGCACTTACTTCAGGGCTGTCCCTGTGTACACACCTGAAGATGAGAATTTTAAATCTGACACTTAGGATCATGCTTACCGCCCCATGCTAGGCGTGACTTGTCCTGACTCTCTTCAGCTTGCTCTGCCCGTACAGGGCCCCTGAGTCACTCCATGGGCCAGAGGCAGGGAGGCAGGGAGGCAGTGATTTTTCTCCAAGGGAACCCTCAAGTCTGTCTACCCACAGACAGTGGGCATCCAGTTAAGCTTCAGCCTTGGCAGAGGACTACCTAGTGTGTGAGGGAAAGATGCAGATGTTTCCACAGATAGGAGAGGGTGGAGAACAGGGAATTGAGACAGTAAGCACCAGGCCTTCCCTATAATCAAGGAGCAAGCTCATCAACATAGAGGATGAAAAGGAAAACCTGTGGAATCCCCACTAGGGGTTGGGCTGGCTGCCATCTTTGCATAATCATCTCATTTGATCCTGAACACATTCCATAGAAGGGAGGTGTGAGTCTCAATTTACAGATAAGGGACAAAGATTCCAGGGTGTCAAACGATATGCTCAAGGTCACAGAGAACCTTGTCTAACACCCAGAACCAGCGTCTCCCCTCCCTCATCCCCTCATCCCCTCAGTCCTTCAGGAGGGATGCTGGCTCTGGGCTAGAATGGGAACTACAGGTACAGGCCATGGGTAAGCAGGGACAGCATATGCCACTGCCTAACGTCTCAGGGAAGGCAGAGTGAGCACACAGCCCAGCCTAAGAAGTCGGGCTTTTTCTAAGCACAAAGGGAAAGCCACCGATAAGATTTCAACAGCGAAGCAGCAAGAGCCAATTGACCAATTAAGAAGATCACTGTGGCATTGGTGTGCCAACCAGCTGGGGATCTGGTGGCCATGTGGCAGGCAATTGGCGACTGGCAACATTCCAAGCATGGGGTCGTGGGAACTTGAATGAGGCATTATGGGAACCACGGGCTGGAGAGACTTTGGAACACTGGCTGTCTTTTTCACAGAGCTGGGGTGTGACTACCGGACCCACGAGCTGTGACTAGTGGAGGAACAGTAGTCAGAGGCATCTTGGGAGGCAGAGTTGGATGCAGCCTTAGGATGGGAACGGAATACCCAGCAAATACTTGGTGATAAAGACCTCTGAAATCAAGGCCATGGGGATTAGGAGGGTGGGTCAGGTACTTAAAGCGCCTGCCACACAAGAATGAAGACTGGGGTTCAGATCCCCAGGACCCACATAAAAGCCAAGGCCTGTGCCTTATATCTATCACCTCCACACTGAAAGGAGGCAGAGCCAAGTGGACCCCTCAAGTCCATTGGCCAGACAGCCTAGCAGAACTGGTGAACCCAAGGTCTAGTCAGAGACCCTGCCTCTAAGGGGAAAGTGATGGATAACTGAGAAAGACAATGGCCGTCAACTTCTGGCTTCCACATTCACACGTATGCACACACACACACACACACACACACACACACGCATGTGCCCTAGCATGCACACATATACACACCCACATGAACACCAAAACATTCATACCACAAATACAAATGCAGACTACTGCTGAAAGTTTTCAATACTGCCCTTTCAGATCCTTCTACATAGAGCCAACTCCAGCACGCCCAGAAAACCACCAGTCTCCTCTTGGTAAAATAGCACATGGGTCTAAATGGAGTCTAGCACAGCTCAGAGGTGGAGAAGAAAACACAGACGTTCAGTTGTCTGTCCACAACCTCTTCACTTTTCTCCTGGGCAGCAGAAATCCTGTCTTCTTTGGGTGCTGTCAACAGGTCAAAGAAAGGCCAGGTAGTGAGGTCAGGGCCTTTAACCACCTCTGAGAATCATCTCTCCCTGACAGCAAAATGGGGCGCTCTGTATGCCTTGGGCACAAATGCCTGCCTAATTGTACCCTGCATTTTCAACATCAAAGCTGTTCCTGCTTTGGGGGAGGGTGTTTGTACCTCAAACACTCAGAACGCCCATCATATCCCCATGCTGTTCCCTGAAGCACAATGCAAGACCCTTGGCCTAACCACGGCATTGGGAGGCGCAGGGGTCGGGAGGAGGGAGCTCCGCTAGAGCACACGGAGGTACTGACTTTCTGTCTTTTTAAAAAGAAGAAAGCGCAGGCACTAAACAGGCTTAAGGGCTTTTTTTCCTGTAGTACAATATTACACAATAGAGGGGTTATTAAGTCACATACTTCAAGTTGTTCCATAACCAGCTTTGTGCTGCATTTCCCCCGGGGACCCCCGGGACCCCTGGGCCCCCCGGGACCCCCGGCCCCCCCAGCTAGGAGGCAGAGTCATCATGTAGGACTAGTAGCTGCTATGGAGACCCCGAGGAAAGGCCCCCCACTGGAGACACCAGTGCAGTTTCATCCATTACTGATGCACCATCTTTCCCAGTGAAGGAAGACCTCAGGTTCGCTTCACCATCTCGTTCCTTCCTGGCTCCGCTTTCACATGGAGATTCCAGTTCTTCTATTTTTGGAGCTATATAGGAGCTCGACTTTGGATCTTGTTGGCATCCCCAAGGGATGACTATCCTTTGAATCCGAGCATTTTTCTGCGTCCCTTAACTCACACTAGCCCCTTACAATAGGCTGAACTTCCTCCCTCCCTTTCTCCAGGGCACCCATCCCTTCACTTAGCTCCAGTCATTTGAGCAGCCATAGGACCTCTGCACTAGCTCTCTCCTTAGCAGAGAGTACTTGCTCCAGACAGACAGATAGACAGGCAGACAGGCAGGCACACACACACACACACACACACACACACACACACACACACACACACACACACACAGCTTTCCCTTTCAGAATCCTGCTGAAATATCACCTTGCCTGGGCACCCTGCTGAAGGCTACTTGTCTTTGATCCACATTCTTTGTGGCTATATACATTTTTCCATCTGTACCCTCAGATTCAGTTTGCCTGAGATCTCAGGGTATAATTTGTCAGCACACACTGGTATGACCATACCATGTGGGAGGCCCTTTCTTCTCTGAATCCAGTGTCTAAAATGGAAGTGTGGCATTGAGTCTCCTAAGGAATCCCTTCCTGAATGAGTGACGTGCACACAGCATGAACTTTGGGATCCTGGATTGGAAAGGAAACTCATAGCCATGCACCTTCATCTCCATCTCTGTAACATCGGTGAGTAAAGACTGGATGCAAGCTGTCAGCACAGATTAAACAACCAGCAGATACCAGCACCCCATCTCCTCTTGCTGCAGCCACACCCTCCAACATTTCCATAGCTGTGAGGACTAAGCCACCAAAAGGTACCAGAAGTTGGTTGGGAGTGTCATCAGCCATGCAGTGGCAGGAAACTAGGGGTCACTGTGTCCCTGCCCTCTCCAGCAGTAACAGAGATAGATCTGGCTTCCAGATCCACTTCCTGATGCTGAAAGGAACCCCCAAATTTCTGTCAGTCTCATTCTCTGAAGCCCCTTTCCTCCCATGTGATACATACCTGAGGAGGGGCAGGCTGTGGTCTGCTCCAGTTTTTACAACCTAGAATCCACAACCTCCTGCAGAGACTTGCCTGCTCTCCAGATCATGCTCCCTTCCCTATTTCTTGGAGGGATTATGAAGAACCACTGACAGGCTGGAGAAACCAGGAAAGATACCTGCAGAGGTCTTGGTTGTCCACTCAGGAAGATGCATGGTCACGGCTCTGAGGACCTATTCACTAGCCAGGAAGCTCTAAGCCAAGCAAGTGGCAGATCCCTGGAATTTATGGACAAATGCTCATTGTAATGTTGGTCGAATTGACACAACCAGGAATTACTTGAGTCAAATCTCAATCCGGAATCCTCTACATTGAGTTAACCTGTGAGCATATCTCTGTATGTGTATGGGATTGTCTTAAATAAGTTAAATGATGTGGGAAGAATTAGCCCACTGTGGGTGGCACCATTCCCTAAGCTCCAAACTGTAAGGGTAGAGAATCAAGCTGAGCACAAACAATTGCACATGCATGCCTTTGTTTCTCTCTGCTCTTGACTACGGACAGATGTAGCAAGCTGTCTCAAGGTCCTGCTGTTGTGATTTCCTCACAGGGATGGACTATACCTGGAATTCTGAGTTAAAAATAAGTCCTTTCTTCCCTAAGTTGATTTTTGTCAGAGTATTTCATCACAGCCACAGAAATGAAACTAGAATATCCATTTTAAGCCTTCTTTCTCAGTCCTGAGAAATCCAGGGATCCCTGTGCTCTAATGAGGGTGCTAGCCTGTCAAAAGTGGCTCTAGCTTGTGCATACTGACAAGTCTGCACCTGTGGAGAGGCCGGGGCTGTGGAGGCCATAGATTGCCTAGCCTAGGGTACAGCCCAGAGGCATCTGTTTCAATGTGGCCATGAATGCCCATCACAGTATTGGGCACACACATATCTGTAGCAAACAGGAACTCAAATAGGGACCAGACTGTTTGTGGTCATCCTACAAAGTGAGTTCAGGCAAGCAAGACCCCACGGAATCAGTTCTGTGTTCCTCTTTCCAGAAGGTAAAGGTAGATGGCAGACAGCCCACTTGAGACTTGGGGAATGGGGCCTGGTGCCTGAAAGCTCGGGTTTCCTTCTCTGGCAGCTGCAGGTGTTACTGGGACCTGCTGTCTGACAGCTTTACTCCGCTCACTCTTCCTCTGTGCTGAATGCAAAGGCGAGGAGACGAACATCTCCTAAGCAGATGTTCCTGCTTCCTCCGTCGCCACGACAAGATGCTGGGGATGCATCTGATCTGTGCTCAGGCAAAGTACTTCCAACTTTCTGCGTCCGCTTCACATGGCCTTGATACCAGGTTCCCCAGGAAGCACATGAAGGCCATCGTCTCCAGGTTCCAAGCTCCTGTTGGTTCCCAAGTCACTGCCAGCTCAGGCTGGGGGCACTTCTGGGATCTTCTCAAACTGCGGGTACATGTGAGTTACCGAGGTACAGGGAGAGATGGCAGGACTCCACTCCCAGAGTGTCTGATTCAGTGTGTCTTGGGTGAAACCCAGTATCTTTGCAGTTGAAATGAGCTCCCAAATGATGCTAATGGAACCCCTCCTTCGGCCCCACCATTATGTCCTGTATTGGCACCGCTGCACCAGTACCACTTAGCAAACTAATTAGAGATCTTAGTTCTGAAGCTGGGCCTTCACACCTCTAGGACCCACTCTGGGGGATGAGGTCAAAGAACATGCATTTCTGTGGGTGCTCTCGGATATCCTGGTACAGACTTTACTAGAGAAAGCCTTGACACCTCTCAGGGTCCCCTGGAAGAGCACCCAGGACGCTGAGACAGTCTTCCACTATAAAGAGTGAGAACAGGGCTTGGTCCTTTCTGTAGCTCCCACACAAGCATGCACAGTTATACCAGTGGATGGCTGCCCAGGGCTCTGGCACGGCTGCAGTTCTTGGGGAAGGCAGGTTAAAGTGAACCAAGCTGAGAAATGTGTTCCCCATCTTTGTCCTCCAGTGGCCAGCTGAGGCCACCCCTAGCCCAGCTTGTGCTGCAGGCTCAAAATACGGGCTTCACTCAGCCCACACAGGGACTCTCACAGGTCTGTGTGACTGCTTGTAGGACGGAGAAGAGGGAAACATTCATTCCAGGCAAACTTGAGATGAAAGATACAAAGTGAAGTTTCTAGTTCTCCTGTGGGAGAATGGACCACAGGGTGCCAGGATTCAATCCCACCAGAGTGGCTGGATGGCTTGCTTATCCCTAATCCAGCACTTGGCTCACTTTCCTGCTCTCTTTGTCTCTATGTGTGTCTGTTGGTCTGTCTCTCCAAACTATCTAGGAGGGTTTTGATTTAGTTGCTCCATAGCGAGGCTGGGGAAAGAGCTCACTGTACCTGCATGAGGAGCCGAGCCAGATTTTCAGCATCTACTTAAAAGCTCAGTGTTGAGGTGTTCTCTTCTATTCCCAGGTCTGGGAAGGTAGAGACAGGCAAGTCCTGGGCTTGCTGGCCAGCCAACCCAGCCAAAGTGGTGAGTCCCAGGTACTGAGAGATACAGTCTCAAAAAATAAGGTAGCCAAAAACGGAAGACACCTGAGGTTGATCTCTGGCTTCCACACATGCATACATATATCCACACATATCTTCACCTACATGAACACACAACACCTGTACACCACATGCACACACACACAAATAATAATAATAAATGATTATTATATAATATAGTAATATAATAATTTCTTTATATACATATCTTTTTTTCAAAGCTGATGCTGTCTGCTTGAGAACAGAATGCATGGATTCCCCCATTCATCAAAGGGCTGACGTGACCCAAGCAGAATGGGTGCAACAAGAGCTCACTGCCAAGCATGCACCCCACGAAGGTGGCCATTCTCTCCCCATTGGTTTTATTCAGTCACTTGATTGCCCCACAAAGCCCAGCATGCCCACCAATCCAGGAATGCCCCCCAAAGGGTCACTCATACCCCAGAACACAGAACGAATGAGGCGTTTCTGACTTCAAGTATGGGTCTTTCCATCCTCGGAAACTTCTGCCTGGCTGGAACCTTCCTATGGAGCAGGTTCCTTATCTGCTACACTGACTGGCAGGCCACGGGTGCTGAGACAAATAGCCTGTTTCACGATCAGGGAACACAAGAAAACATCCGGTAGCAATGTCTAGAAGCCACGGCAGCCTTGGGAACCCCGTGACCACTCTGCCCTACGGTGGGCAGCTAGAGAACATCTATGGGAGAACAGCTTGGGATTCTCCAGCTCCAGACAGCTTTCTAGGAATGCAACCAGCCTGACACTGGGCCGTGGAGAGGCTGAGTCCCCCAGTACTGAATAATCTGGGATGAGACTAAATTACAACCTTAGGGTAACTCATTATGGGTGGCAGCTGATACTGCCCCTGCACCAGCAGATCAGCAGGGAGTTTCCAGCAACCTGCAGCTGAGCCCTGCATGCCTGGCTGAATTCGGTATTGCCGCCACACTCAGTGGGTGTATGAATACTAAAGTCCATCATCCTCACAGGCAGGAGGACCTGTGGCTGATGCTAGCCTGAAGACAGTGTCAGGTAAGAGCACTTGCCCCCCAGGATCAGAAGGTTAGTTTTGGGTGAATGGCGGGTGTGGTTGCAGCCAGTGGTGACAGTATAAGTGGGGAATGCAGAATACAGTGGTCCATCACATGGCTCTCTCTGATCTTTTCACCCTTTGATATCTATCACAAATCAAAATTGCCTACTTGGTCTAGCTGGGCCCCTTTCATTCCAGCAATAGGATGAGGACTAGAAAGACTCTGGCCCAAGCTTCCTGTGTACCCCCTGAGGTCCTAGTGACACCCCATGGCAAGCCAGCCCACCCTACCCCCTAAGACTGTTACCTAAACCCTGAATTGCCACCATTCAGAACAGACTTCCAGGAGAGAATGGATTTATTGCCTGATATGCATATTTAATGACTTTCAAAGATAGTTCATAAATATACCATGCAATTTATTGGTATTTAATGTTATGCCTTAATGAATAATTTTTAAGCCATCCAACACTGGCCAATTTGGAAAACTTAATAGAACATTCAATAACTCTTGTCAAGACTTAATAAATTCCCATGGATTTCTACATCTTGGGAGGAGCACTCCATTTAAAACAAATTGAATAATACATGTGATGTGGTGGGGGAGGGGAATAATTTGTTGAAGGCTGCCTTAAAGGGAGTAGGTATATTCTAGGTGAAGTCTTTTCTCTGTGTGGTGCAGTCATGTGTGGTAGGTGGCTGAGTACATCCATGCCCCAGCATGTGGAGGCTGGAGAATCCTTCTCTCTCTCTTTCCATCTTATTTCCTTGAGGCAGTCTCTCGCTGATCCCGAAGCTGCCATTTCAGTCGGGTTTCTCCCAAGATGCACCTGTCTCTGCATACCCACACAGTGTTGGGGGGCAAATGTGGCTGTGCTCAGCTTTTATATGGCTGCTGGGATCCAAGTTTGGGTCATCATGCTTGCAAAGAGAGCACTCTTAATCCAGTGAGCCATCTTTCTAGCCCCAGTGTCTGAAGCAGAGGTGGGGGGGAAGAGGAGGGGGAGGG
>NC_034597.1:54735161-54772926 GCF_900095145.1 Mus pahari | reverse complement strand
GAGGGAGAGGGAGAGGGAGAGGGAGAGGGAGAGGGAGAGGGAGATCCCATGCTGGCTGAGTACAGCCTTGCTAGGTGCTTTGGTCTCTGACCCTGGCTGACAGCCCCATAACCTGGAGTCTCACCTCTGTCCCCACCTCTGCCTTCACTGCCCTGCTTCTCTGCTTTGTTCACGATGCCCACCTACCCTCAGCTCCCATCACTGTCTTGCACCAGAGGCTGACACCTGGCCTTCCTATGCCATTCTGCCATGGGCATGATGACTTCCTTAGCTCAACATCCTGGGTCCCCTAAATGCCATCTTGCTCCTTCTCAGCCACAGCCTGGCACAATCCCACATGCCAGGACATAGCTTCACAAGTGTCCCACTGCCGTGCCCTATCCCTATCTGGTCTCTTACTCCCACTTCCCCAACAGTCCAGATTTTCCTATGAAAGCCCTGCTTGGCTTTGGGCCCAGCTCCACCTCACCACCACCTCTTCTGCACCCTTTTGGCTCGGCCACTAGAAAAACCCTCACCTTGCCTATGGGGCTCCAGGTGTTTCAGGGTCCTACCTGGTTCACCCCCCTCTCAGCTCCCTGTGCTTAGATTCTTGCAGGACCTCCTAAAGCTCTATGTACATTTGCTGAAAGAACTCTTGGTCCTCTGTGTTGGATGGAAGTCACTGGTGTCTTGCAACAACAGGTGCAAGGGCCCCTGTGGTCTTCTGTCTACTCAGCCCTATAGGTAGGCAGAGCATCCCTAGAGCCCTGGCCAACCCCAAGATGTCAAGAGGAAGCCCTGCCCCTCCCCTCAGAGCAATCCCTTTAGCAGTTCTTCAGCCAGGGTCTTTCAAACATCATTCCTTGCTACACGGGCAACCAAGAGGAGGAGGAAAGGCATTCCCTGTCTGAACCACTTCTGTCTTAGGAAAGGGAGCTGTGCATCCTGCCTCCTCATCTTCCTCTTTAGGCTACATGACATGCTGCTTGCAGGGTTATCCAGGACTGAGGACTGGGACTTCAAGCCTAGGTGCTTCAGTTCCTTGCACGTTGACTTTGAACATGGACCCTGTACCCTGGAAAGGAAGTGCAGAGCTGCAGGCTCAAGCTAAGGACTTTCCAAGGCCTGGAGAATTTATTCCTCTCCGTGTTTCCTTGGAAGAGGTTGAAGAGCATCTGATGGAAGAGGGCCCCTGACTCAAGACAGAGGTGTGAGCACATGTGTCAGAGATGACTGAGGGAGCTATGAGATGATGTTAACCAGAAGGAGGGATTGGATCTGGCTTACACGTGGGAAAGGCTCCTTGGGCTTGTCAGTTCATGAGGACAGGGAGTCTCCTCCTCTCCCCCTTGGTGCTCATTTCTGCCGACTCAGCACTAGTAGTGCGCTTCGTATTCAGTAAGGACTC
Organism: Mus pahari; assembly: GCF_900095145.1. Lineage (NCBI taxonomy): Eukaryota > Metazoa > Chordata > Mammalia > Rodentia > Muridae > Mus > Mus pahari. Next base: position 54,771,536 of record NC_034597.1, on the reverse strand, counting down.
AATATGGTATGAAACAGACGATGACTGACTCAGTATGGTATCTGCCAATGTATGGATTAGGATTCATGGATCATACACATCACCTGCCTATCTGTGTCAGAGGTCAGGCACGCCGGATCAAGAAACCTACCCTACTTGTACGGATTATTACTTTGGGTCAGAATACCCACCTACGGTCTGCCTAGGTTATGAGTAACAACCTAGAGGCTGGAGAGACCATGGACAAGGATTCTATGGCATGTCAGTAGACTATATGAGAGGTACAGTACAGAGGGGAACAAAAGGAAAAAGAGCCAAATCCTGGCCCATCATAAATAAATAGGAGCAAACTGTTAGGCAAATACAAATTGCCTCTATCTTTAAATCCCTATGCCACTCTGCCATGAGCCTTTCTTATCTTCTTTCTCTCCCCCCAGTGTCAGCCAGGTCCAGATGATCTGGTAAATGAGGAATAGCAAGTGTCAGTCACTTGCTTGGAAGTTCAGAGGCCACAGAGTGGGCCACCTTCCACTGGCATGTGCACACATGGTTGTGGGTCAGGGCGCACAGACAAAAGACCTGCTGGGTTCTCCGAGGGTAAGGCTAGCAACAGCTCCAATGGCAGGGCTGGTATACCAATAGGTCATGTGGATGTGGGGTCTTCCATGTTCCATGTGAGAACGACAGTGGCCTGAACCAGAGGCACAGAGCATAGGAAAAAAACCCCAATGTGGGGTTGGCAGGTGTGGCAGAAACAGGCTGTGAGCGTAAGGATGAGATGTGGGAAGGATTAGGGAGTCTCCAGGAAGCTTCCGGAATCCATAGAACCCCCCACTGATGGGGGAACTGGAGGGAAGCAGTTGAAGAACGATATCTCCATTTCAAATTTCTGAACCATCCGAATCCAAAACTTAGTAATAGAAAAGGACAAGGACCACCGGACTAGAGCAAAGCTCTGGAGGTCGGTCACTGCACTTGCCTCACCATAAGACTAAATGCAGTTCCCTTCACAGGTGAGCCAGCAGCTAGTCTTCCCTCCACAGCTTGTTTTAGTGGCTGGTCACACCGTCCCAGCTATCTCGTCCTTGTCTCTAAGGTAATCCTCCATACTGTGGCTTAAGTCCTTCTTTAATTATTATTCTTTCTCCAGAGGGAGTGCCACTTTGTGGTTGGTACCAGGACCTATCACAGGCAGAGATCTGGTACCTCAAATCTAAACCATGCATAGAAATACGGAAATTAGTTTAATACTGTCAAGAATTCCAAAGTCTATTGGCACATGATATCTAAACTGAAGTCAGAGACCACTGCAAAACCCTAAGTGGCTTAACTACGTGGAGGCTGCTCTTAGGGAAAGAGCTTCCACCAGGGGATCTGCCCAAGCCACCTTGACCCCTGAATGAGGTCCCTCCCGTGGGTTCTGCTTCAAAGGCTGAACAGCAAAGCAACACTAAAGGGAGGTTCCAGTCAGGCCGTGCTGACTTCCCCCTAACCGAAAATCATTTCCAAGAAAGCAAAGGAAATGCTTAGCTTCCCAGGCAAGAAGGAAATCTGGGGCAATTTCCTGTGTCCTAATTTTCTCATCTAAGATATCATAATATAAAGCAGCCCACAGTGACAGGCACATTAATTTTCCAGGACTTCATGTGTCACCTTTGAAAAGAGGAGAAGACGAAGCACTCTTGAAAGCTACTGTTCCCACTTTGTCACACCCCTGTGCTTCTCCCTGGATCCACACATGGTCCTTAGGTGTATGTTCAGCCTTCCCAAGGCTGGACAGGCACCTGAGTGGCCCTGTTGTGACTGAGGGAAAATGAACAGACATCCTCATTGTGGCTATTGTTACAGAAGCCATGGCTCGAGCATGCTAGAGCCAGGTGGGAATGGTTTGGACTGAGGTCCAGAAAAGAAACAAAAGCCATGGCTGGGGTTTGGCCCCGACAGGTCTCAGACTTCAAATGTGGTGACCCAAGCCTACAGCATCCTTGCTGACAAAGGAAGCTAGGTCTAGCGTGAGGGAGCAGACCCAAAGGAGGCCTGGCTTCAGGTATATGAGGCTGCCGTGGAACAGGGGCAGAATTGGGGAGGTGCAGCTGGTCCCAGGGGAACTCTGTTTCTGCTCCATCATAGCTATGTGGACTTTATCTATTTCATAGGGATCCAGTTTAGTTACTTTTTTATCGTTGTGATAAGACGCTAGGACCAAGGCAACTTATAAAATAGAAAATAGTTAATTTGCCTTACACTTTCAGAGGGTTAGAGCCCATGATAGTGGGGTGAAGGCATGGTGGCAGGCAGCTGGAGTGAGCTCTCATCTCACAAGCACGGGTCAGAGCAAGTTGAGAATGGCAAAAGTCTCTGGGACCCTCAGACCTGCCCACGGTGACATGACATACCCTCCTCAGCAAAATCACACCTCCTAAATCTTCCCAAACAGTCCCATCATCTGGGAACCAAGTAGTCAAACATATGGGGACATATTAAGTACTCCACAGGGTCCCTAACAGCCAACTTACAAGGTTGTAAGCACTACATGGAAGACATACAAGAAAAATGTCTCCCAAGTGATAAATAGTGCTTGTTCCGCATGGGCTGGCAATGTTGATCATGGTTGGAAAGCCTTCCTATCATGCATAGGATCCTGTTTATAGCCTGCAACAAAGTGGCCTACCACTGTGAACTCTAGGGTGGATCCAGGAATAAAAGCAATGCAAGCAATAAAATGAATGCAGAGAAATCAAAAGGGCAGAAATGATATTGATAAAACTTAATGAGCCGAACATTTAAAAACAAAGAATTGATCAATAAATTCAAGATCTCTGTTCTTGGGGGAAAAATAAAATGAATTGTTAGATATCCATGAAGGGAAAAAAAAAGACATAATACACACAACAAAAAAGAAACAGCAGGCCAAGCATGGGAATCACATGTCTACAATCTCAGTATCAAGCAGCAGAGGCAAGGAGTCCAGGCGGTTATATAACAGGACCCTGTGAAAGAGAGGGGGAGGAGGGGGGGAGGCAGAGGAAGAGAGGGAGGGGGACGGGAGGGAGGGGGAGAAGGACAGACACAGAAGACATTTAACAAATCCTAGAAGAGTTATTTGTTTCACTCTACATGGCTAATTCAGTGAACCTAAACGAACTGAAATATAGGGAATTACAGATTCCCAAAGCCAATCTCTAGAAAGACAGCGGTATAGAGAACAGTTACAGGGGCAATTGTCTCAGAGCTAACCGTGCTAAATAAATAAATAAATAAATAAATAAATAAATAAATACTGGGTCAGCTTTTAACAGTATTTCTCTGTATGTATACGTTCACATGGGTACAGGTTTCGTGGGGGGGGGAAGAAGGGAGAGGGAGAGGAGGGGAAGGGGGAGGAGAAGGGGGAGGGGGAGGGGGAGGGGGAGAGAGAGACTGACTAGAGGCCAGCATTAGGTGTCACTTCTCAGGAGCCAGCCACCTTGTTCATTGAGATGGGGTATTTTATTGGCCTTGCCTTTGCTGACTTTCTAGGCTGGCTGGCCAGGAAGCCACGGGAATCTACTTGCCACTACCTCCCAGGGCTGAGGTTATAAGCCTGAGCCATCACACCAGACCTTTCCCTATGGGTTCTAGGGATCAAGCTCAGACCCTCATGTTTGGGTGGCAACCCTTTACTGACTGGGTTGTCTCACCAGCCTGGCCAATTGGTTTTTCAGAAAACTTGTAATTCATCATTAACATCAGAGGTGTGAAAAACATATTTAGAATGCTCTGGAGCACAGTGGAGCAAGGAACACTCACAAAGGCATTCTGTAACATTAGCAGAACAGGGCAGAGCCCACAGAGATGAAGCATAAAGAAAATCAAGGCCAATCTTGGAAACATTATTGCAAAACGCTTAAATAAAACATTAGCAAACAGAACCCAGCAGGCAGGCAGCGGAGAGGATGACACGCCTCAGACAAATGAGTCATGAGTCCCACAGATCGACGGATGCAGGGGGGAGCATTTCCAGAATGCTCCATATTAATGGATCCACAGTCAGGGATCACACAACCATCACCACAGACACGGAAAAGGCGTCGCATAAGATGACACCCATCCCCAATCAAGAGCAAGCTCTTGTTTTCATTTTAAGGCATAATATGATTCTTACATACAGAACCTCATGTGCTCACACAAACACCTGTCAACTCATAAGGCCACAATGACATGCCTAATTGTGTATGAGTTTTAGTATAGATATAAAGGTGCTAATCAATTCAACTAGAAAATGTATGAAAATTGGAAACCTGAGAAAATTGGGCACATTTTCAGTTGGAAACTCCGGAGAATTGACCAGAACAGTAAAGCAGTGAGTGGTTCTCAGCCGTCCTAACACTGTGACCCTTTAATACAGTTCCTCATATTGAGGTGACCCCAACCACAAATTTATTTTGTTGCTACTTCATAGCTATGATCTTGCTACTGTTATGTCATAATGCAAATATCTTATATGGAGGGTACCTAATATGCGATCCCGTGACCCCCCCCCCAAAGGGGTCATGACCCATAGGTTGAGAACCACTGTGGTAGAGAAATGTAACCAGGTTGTTGACTAAAGAATTAATGATCAGAAATGGCTAATAAACAGCCACTAAAAAGCAACACAAAATGAGGAGGAGATAGCTCAGTTGGTAAAAAGAGACTGCATACAAGCATGAGAACCTGAGGTCACGTCCCAGAACTCATGTTTAAAGAGTGGATGCAGTGGTGCATGCCTGTAATCCCAGCACACAGGAAGTCTTAAACAAGAGGAGGCCTGGGGAAGTCAGAGCATCCCTAGGGCTCATGGGCCACACAGTCCAGAGGAGTCGAGGTTAAGAGAGAGGCCATTCCTCAGAAAGTAAGATAGAGTGACTGAGGAAGTCACTCAGTGCTGACCTCTGGCCCCCACATTTACATACACAAATATACATGCACACATGCATATATGCGTGCATGTGCGCACACACAGAGACATAAAAGTAAAATAAAAGATAAAATATACAGACATAGACTCACTCAGCAAGATTTATAGAGGAAACATTAAAATTCTAGTCTGAGAATAAAAGACTTAAAAACAGATACACGCCTCAGGTTCTTAGCTAAGAAATCCACCCTACTGTAAAGATAAAAACTCTTCCTGATTTAATTCAGAAATTTAGCATGAACCCTACCAAATAAAAGCTAATGGCTCTTTGTTTAAATATATAGGCTGATGCTCAAGTCCATAGAGGAAAATAAATAAGAATATTTAGGAACTTTCTGGAATAAATAGGAGTAATAAAAGAAGATTGCTATCAGGTGATAAACTATTACAGGCCTACAGAATAGTAAAACAGTGTGGTATTGATACATGCTACTTAGGCTAGATCAGGAAGGGAAGAATCAGACGACAGAGCATACAGGAACCCAGTAGATGGCAAGGGCGGGCAGAGGGCTGGAGACTGTCAGTGATAGCAACACAAACCATCCCACGTTAGGAGATACAGAGTCGATGCCTACTCTATTATAGTAAATCTCAGATGCATGAAGTACTTAGACATAAAATGAAATTAGCCCACAAAGGGAGAACCGACAGGGGGATGTTCTTACACTTGTGTTATGCCGACGATAGAATGCTATATCCAGAGAGAAAGAAAAAAAAAAAAAAGGTGATTTTTCTTGTGTTTTAGTTATTTATCTGTGTGTGTCTGCATGTCTGAGTGTGCGTGCACACACATGAGAGATGGGGAGGGACACATGTGCAGCTCAGAGGACAGCTTAAGGAGTTGGGTCTCTCCTTCCACCTGTGGGTTCTAGGGATCAAACCCTGGCCACCAGGCTTGGCAGCAAGTGCCTTTATCTCTTAAGCAATCTTGCCAGCCCAAAGGTCTGTCTGTCTGTCTTTCTTTCTTTCTTTCTTTCTTTCTTTCTTTCTTTCTTTCTTTCTTTCTTTCTTTCTCTCTCTCTCTCTCTCTCTCTCTCTCTCTCTCTCTCTCTCTCTCTCTCTCTCTCTCTCTCTCTCTCTCTCTCTCTCTCTCTCTTTCTTTCTTTCTTTCTTTCTTTCTTTCTTTCGTAGTGGCTCATGGATCTCAGACTGGCCTCAAACTTCTGACCCTTCTACTTGAACCTTCCAGGTTGAGGCTACGGTGTGTGCCCTGCATGGAACCCTGGGCTTCAGACAAGCTAGGCAAGCTTCATAGAATTCTAGCAACTAAGCTGTATCTTCCTATCTACAAGCACGACTTCAAAATAATTTCTTCATGAGAATAAATACCACGAAACTAAAACCAACAACCAAAGGAGGGGGGAAACCCTACCAACCAACCAAGCAAACAAAGGAAAGCAGGCGGAATCCACTGTCTTTCCATTTCCTGTAAACCTGAGAAAATTTGCAAGCCTTTTTCCTACACGGAGGTAGAAGAAGTCTAATAAGTAAGGGTGTTGTGACAGTTTTTTTTTTTTTTTAAGGGGGAGAAAAGGACACGGGATGTGTGTAGAGAGTGGAGTAGAGTGTGGTTAAGAAGCAAGCTTTAGACTCTGGCAAATCTGGCTTTGAACCATTGCTGTATACGTCAGGGGAATGACTGTGGACAATACTCCTCACTCTATTTTAGTCTCCTTGTCTGTGGGATAAGAACATTAAGATCTTTTTCATAAGTTTGTTACAAAAATAGAATGAAGCACTATGAGAGTTTGTTAACTGTGTGTGCTATACATCACAATCTAAATATGTCTTGAGTACTGAAAATGTTTATTTAACAGCTTCAGATCCTAAACAGGCTATAGGGAAGAGATGAAGAGATAAAGCCCTGTACAGACTGAGCAGCTGAGTGCCCTGCTACTATGCCGTGAAGGGGTGCTTAGTGTTCAGAATGTGTGTGTGTGTGTGTGTGTGATCTCTCTTTTTTCTCCCTTTGTATGTGTGTGTGAGAGAAACACTCACACAGACACAAAAAGAGAGTATATATGAATTTATTGTTAAATTACGCTATAGATTTTACCACCATCTATTAATTTTTGTAACCTCTGTTAAAAATAATTGACAGCTGAACAGCAACAGGCTGGAAGATGGTGATGTCATCTCTGCTATTTATAGAGCTCCATCCCCTGCAGAGTGCATGAATGTGTGCCAAAGGAGGCCAGAAATGGCATCAGATCCAATCCTTTGGATCTGTAATTACAGGCATTTCTGAGCCACCCAACCGTGGGTCCAGGATTCAAACCCCAGTCCTCCGATAAGTACGTGTAACCACATAACTATCTCAATAGTCTCCCATTTTGTTTTTTGAGACAGGGTCTCTCACTGGCCTGGAAACTTGCCAAGGAGGCTTGTCTAGGCTCCCAGTGAAGCCCCAAGGTCCCTGTCTCTGCCTCTCTAGTGCTGGGACCCAAGTGCACATCACACTTGGCTTTTTGACTTGGTTCTGGAGATGGAATTCAGGTCATCACACTTTAATGACTGAGCTATCTCTTTAGTCGTATACTGGGAGTGCACTAGCTTTTGCTTGTTTGTTTGGTTAGTTATTTGGCTTGTTTGGTTGTTGTTGTTGTTGTTGTTGTTGAGATAGGGCATCACTATGTAGTATAGAACTGGCTAGTATAGAACTCACACCCAACCTCGAGTCCAGGAACCCCTAAAATGATATTGCTAACAAAGTCTTCTGCCTTGTGCTTTGATCCTCCTGAAATGCTGTGCCTAATCAGTCAGGAATGTATCATGAACAGTGGCGTGAATGAAAAAGTTTCTTCAAGCCCAGACCCTGGCTCGCCTTGGTCATCTCAAGCAAAATTTTACCCTCAGCCACCCACAAACAGTCTCTCAACAATTTCTCGATTATGTCTCCCTTTCTTGATTATAATCCTCCCTTCTCTCCTATAGATGGCATCTGGGTCTGTTGGGCTTGCAGCTGCCTTCTTCCCCTGACCAGCATAGAACACAAAGCAAGTATTCAATGAATCTTTGTTAAACAAACAAACAAACAAACAAGTGGACAAACTCAGCAGCTATTCCCGGGATGCTCCATCACTGTGTCTGGTGAACTCTAGTCTCTTCTATAACCGTTTTCTTGTGGTTCTTTGGAAATTCTCAACAGACATTATAGTCCTCAGATGCTGACTTCACTGAGAGAGCTGGGACATCAATGTAACTGAGGATAGATACCCATGGGTACAGTCAGAAATGAGAACCATGGAGAGCAAGACAACAGATGCCCCATGGTGTCCTGTTCACAGAAGGGGACAAAACCAGCCCTGCTCTTCCTGTCCCAACAGCTCAGAGCCAAAGGAGATACACTGTACCACAATTACAGAAATGGCACAAACTTGGACACCAAAGAATGGGAGTTGCTGATCCCAATCTTCCATACAGAGCATACCTTCAAAAAATGGGAACCCATTGACTGGGATTTGTTCTGTGCTCCCTGCAGAGTGAAGGTGTACATTTGCCCTTCTATGCAGTGGTGTAAGGCATGTGTCCTGATACCCAAAAGGCACAGCATTCCAGGAGGCTCACAGCACAAGGCAGAAGACTTGGTCCTGTCACTAGAGGGAGCTGGTGTAGATTTACCTACCCCTCATCTGTGCTGGTGACTGGGTATCAGATGTACAGTGAGGGTGACATCCTTAGCCAGGTACACTGGAGGTGACTCTGGAAGCTGAGTACTGTCTGTGGGGCATGATGCTCAGGTGATCTCAGCTACCCAGAATACTCAGCATTGCAACAGGAATGAATTACATACTCATTTGCTTGGGCTGAGGAGAGTAAGCCGTGAGATGCTGCCCAACACTGACAAATTGTGCATGGGCTAACACTTCTCTAATAACTCACTGATTGCCTCTGAGAAAAGAGGCCACCTAGAGGATCATCACGCAATCCTTTCCAAGAATATACAACAGTTGGTCGCATCAGACTAGCCCCAAATCCTGAGCCATGCCAGACATGAAACCACAAGACCCAGCTAGAAAATTCAAATTAATCTCAGGGATTTAAAGAAGTAATGTGGAGTGAGAGGGAAAAAAATAAAATGTCCACTCTCGATGTAGCAGGGTGGTCCTAAGGAAGGGTTCAAATCCCCACTCTACTACCCAAAGTGGATGTGCCATGAAGTTTTGAACCCCTGTATTTCAGGCTCATATCAATATCTATCTTACAGAACTAGAGTTATGAAAATTAAACCAAATAATATATGTGAAATAATTACTACAATGCCTAGGCATCCTGTATGCTCCAGAAAAAGTACCATTAATAAAGTCATGACAGTGCAAAGGCAAAGAATGTATGCACTCATACTGCCTTGATCACCAATCCCACTGGCTATGTTTCCTGCAGCTTTAATAAAAGGCTCTGACAAAAACAACTTAAAAGGGTAAAGGGTTTATTTCGATCATGGTTGGACAGTACAGTCCACACTGGCAGGGCAGTCAAGGTAGCAGGAACCTAAAGCAAGCTGCTCACATCCCATCTAAACCGGGGAAGCAGAGAGCTATGGATACACACTGATGCTGCTTTTCTCCGTTCATACAGTCCAGGACCCCAGCTCCAAAACTGTGTTGATCTTCCCACTTATAATAATCTGATCAAGAAAAATTCTCAACAGGCATGCCCAGAAGCCAATCTCCCAGGGGATTCTAGATCATGCCAACTCTTTCCAAAAACCCATCCCTTATGAATTGGAAGTACTTTTATAGATGCCACATGAAGAGATGGTTGAGGCAGTCTAATGTCCTTGGGCTGAGCTTCTTTCAGCAGGCTTGACTTACCGACATTTGCTTGGTCAGAGCTCTGCCGTCCTGAGCTCCACCTGTATGGTCTGGTCATGTCAACATCTGCATGTGATCTACAGGAAGTGAAGTGACCATGTTTTACAGACAGCAACCTTCCTTGTCAAACTCCCAGATCTTGATATCCCTGCCCCCCACATAGAGTTTGCAGAAACAATAAATCTATTGTGTTACAACAAATGGAAACATTGTATGTGTGTTTGGATGAATGGTGGTTACTATGCTCTTGAGGGGTCTTCAATGCAGGAGCTGCAAGGAAGCACTCCAGCATAAAGTAGTTGGAGGGGTTTGACAAAGTTCCTGAGTATTTGGAGTCCTGCTTCCCTATCTGATCTGAAACCTTGCTCTGGCAGAATTCAGTAGACATCCACAGTCTCACCCGCCACTTCAGGATCACAGGAGGTACTAGCCGTGGTCCTGAAATTTTTCTCCATCAGCACTGTAGATTCTTTGTAGGGAAGATATGTGCTGACTGACCATGGTTCTAAAATTCTGCTCTGGTCCACACAGTAGCTTTCTATAGTCACATGGACTATGGTTCAGACTGATGTCAGTCTTTGCTCTGGGTGAGATCACTTCCTCTTTGCCTTTGAAATTCTAGTTAGTTCCTTCCTTGATCATCTCTCTAATAGGCTGACCTAGGGACCATAATAATCCAAAGGCAACACAAAGAAGCTGGTTCTGGTTCAGTGTTGATTTGGATGTTAGTGTCAAAACAAGCTGTTTCTGTGTTTTAGGAGTCCTCAGAGTTGTCCAGAGTCTGAGTTTGTGATGGTACAACTTGAGTCAGCATAAGAAATACCACTCCAGGAAGCATTCTACACAAGAATGGTCCAAGTTCAGGCAGGGTTCCCAATGCACTTGAGTGGGCAGTCAAAAGTACTTCAGATACAAACATGCCTGAAAACATGGTTTCTAATACAAATGTCATTAAAGGTGTAGGTACACAGTCTGCCTTCATTGTCCTGTCTCCATACTCTCTCCTCGACTTCCATTCTGGGCAAGTCAGCATTCTCCTTGTTTGTTCTTTAACATGCACCTGGACTGGAACTGGCTCAAACACACCTTCTCCAGGTTTGCTTCCAAATATACAGAATGGATGACATTTGGTGGGAAAAAATAAACTAAGAAAACAGAACTGGACAACTCGCATCTCCACTGAGTCCCTGGATCAGATTTTAATTTCCTGTCTATAAACAGGTGGTTGAGAACGGATGTCATAAGACAGCCATGTGACAGATACAGCAGGAAACAGAACTGGGCATGAATCCTACCTACAGGCCTTCACAGTCTAAATATCAAGATCTGTGCTCTGCAGGGGATGGAGCTCTATAAATAGCAGAGATGACATCACCATCTTCCAGCCTGTTGCTGTTCAGCTGTCAATTACTTTTAACAGAGGTTACAAAAATTAATAGATGGTGGTAAAACCTATAGCATGATTTAATAATAAATTCATATTCTATCTTTTTGTCTGCCTACTTCTATGTGAGTCTCCTCTTTCTCTCTCCCTCTCCCTCTCCCCCTCACATAACACACACACACACACAGGAGAGAGAGAGAGAGAGAGAGAGAGCGAGAGAGAGATTGATTTAGTCCCAATAGATTTTAAAGGCTAATTATTAGAATGAAAAATCCATGGATCTGAAAATCCATCCCCTGACTCAGCCAAGGCTCTTATCTTTAGTAAGCCCTTAACATATTGTTTATGCAGAGGGACAAATGTGTCCTATGAAACACTACCTGGGGTGCCTTTAACCAAGATCTCCACTTTATTGTACCATGAGAAAATCAGAGTTTGACCTTGACCTTGAACCAGCAACTGCCTGTGAGGCTTTAAGTGAACCTAGTATGTCAAAGGCATTGTCCTCTCTCCCATTCTGTCGTAGAGGGAGACATGAGTAAACACCAAGAAATGGATCTGGATCTAGAAATCTTCATTTGCCGTTAACCTTGAACAAATCCCTTGACCTCCTCCATCCTGCTACCATGAAGAGACTGTGTACCAAGCCAGTTCTGCATCTGGAGCAAGTGCCTCCAAGGGAACTCTTCCCACTGCAGCTGTGACATAGGAGATGGGAGACAGTGCTAGTCCTCTAGGTACCCCTCAAGACACAGGAAAATATTACCAAACAGAGCCTCATAATTTCATTAAGTTTCTGATGGAACAAGTCAACCCCCATGGCAACCCGAGGTGAAAAAACACCTTGGAAGGTCACAGGACAACTGCATTTCCCAGGGCCTAAAGGTTCTTTACATGTCTTGGGAGAATAAACATCTGACCTCTGCTGGAAATGACAAGAAAGAGGAAGGAGGACCTGGGTAACAGAGGCGCTGTTATTTTTCAATGTACATATGTGTATGTACATTTATATAAATAGCAACTGAAGTGGAATGGAGGATGCTTGCTATTTTAAGGATAAGCTCCAGTAGTAAAGTCATCTCCCATGTGACGCCATTTACTGGCCGTGTGCCCTTGCATCCAGGCGAAGCTGTGCCGTTTTCTATTCCAGTCACATCCAATGCCTCTTACCAAGCCATCCGTCTTAATCAGCACCTACCACTTGCAGCAGCAGCCCGGCAAGCGGGAAGCCAGGGCATGGGGACTCGAGGGTAGTGGCGAGAGGTGACGTCATGGGGGGGAGGTAAGAAAGGCAGGCTGAGAAAGAGCTGGCGAGAAGGGGAAGGCAGAAGGCCAACCATACTACACTCCTGGGCAGCGCCTCCATCCGCGTGCTGAGACGCTTGCCTCAGTCTGGTGGCTGGTGGGTTGGTGAGGCAGCCTAGGGCCTAGGGCATCCATCCTCAGGAAGACTGTGATGACATCTTGATGGTGCTGAGATCAGGGACCCTGCTCCTACGCTACTGATGCAGGAGACAATGGGTGGGTGTAGCCAGATAAAAGCAGTGGCTGCCTTCTATATCTCCTCCCTGATCTGCTCCTGGCCTCTCGCCTCAGCCTTCTCTCATCCTTGTTGTTTAGCAACCCTAGCCCCAAGCACACTGGACCTCTGACCTATTTGAACCACCACATGCCCTTCTAGAACATTCCCCCACAAATTTCAACCATCTGACAGTCCAGCTTTTTCAACAGTAGCCTTCCTCCTACGGTTCAGCTACACATAATCACAGGCAGCCTCAGTCACTGAGTGTGATTCCCAGAGTGAGTCCTGCCACTGCTGAGCCCAGGGCAGCAAAGCCTCAGTCATCCATATCACAGGTTCTAGAAACTACTCCACACTTCATTTACCTGACCTCACTAGAAACCACACCCCCTTGGCTGGGACCTGAATACCTTTTTTTTTTTTTTTTTTTTTTAGTTTATTTGATTTAAATCAGCTTACCAAGAGATAACATTTGCTTTGTCTTAAAATTTTGGGGCTTCAAGCTGATCCATTGTTTTTTTTTTTTTTTTTTTTTTTGGCCTGTGGGTATAAATTTCCAACCCCTTGCCCATACTCACAAGCAAAGCACCCACACCAGTGCCACACAGTCTCATGGCAATGGGCCCTAAGTACCAAGCCCATGGGGAAATCCACTCCAACTTCAATCAATCCTGATTCAGTTTGAGATGCCATTTCACCTGCAGGGACAATCTCTGTAGAGCCAATCCCCAGTCTGGTCTTTTCTCCTCTCCTGGAGAATGACTCAGCTGTAGCTGCAGTTTGAAGCTCTCATGTGATTCAGGAGGAGCTGGGCTTGAGATGAGTGGAATCTGGCCATCTCAGAACTCGGGGTTAGTGGGATACCCACAGAAAGAGTTCTGGCCAGAGTTCTGATAGAGGAGGCATAGAGGAGGCTCTATACTGTGCCCATGTCTGACCACCACCAGGTCACAGCTGCTCCGGGAATTAAATCAGTGTCTGGCTCCGTGATCAGTAACTCTTGAGTGCTTTTCTGTCACCTATGCCTTACTGTGCTGAGGTTCAGAAACTGGTGGCCATCAAGTGTCTACCCGTCACTCATACCTGGAAGGCTCCTCTTAACCAGCAGAATGGCCACAGAAGGGAAACCGCGCATCTGCAGATGACAAGTCTCAATTCAGTGAAATAATAAATACAAGAATGCCAATAAAGACTTGCCTGATTCCAAGGTTTCAGACTCCTCCTCCTTTCAGCCTAGGAGAGAGGCATGACGGCAGAAACAGGGTGTAGTTTCATAAAAGACATCTCCCAGGCAAGCCTACCTCAGACGTATGACAGATACATAGAGGCTAGAAGTCAGCTTCAGGCGTCCTCAGGAGCCATCCACCTTGTTTTTGAGATATGGCCTCTCTCACTGGAATGCCAGGCTTGCTTTAACACTCGGCTGACTGGATAGCAAGGATCAGCTCATCCCAAGCACTGGGATTACAAGTGCAGGCTACCATGCCCCATCTTTAGTTTTTTAATCCGCATGAGTTGTAGAGGTCAAACTCAAGTCTACATGCTTGTGTGAGAAGCACGTTACCAATGGAGCCGTCTTCACCTCCCTGGGTTGCTCACAACTTGAGAATCCCAGGAGAGTAACCAGGACTGCAACATCAGCTCACCTGCCACCTAACATCTACTTTCCATGCCTGAGTCCTGCACCAAGTCAGGCTTTGGGGAATGTTGATATTCAAGGAGCCGCAGGGGAATATCAGCAAGGATGCGAAGAGATCCTGTTTCCATCACCAGGACGGCATCAAGGAGGGCCAGGAGTGTGTCTCTACACTCTCCTCAAGCCCTATATGGATCTGAGACTCGCATGAAAATGGCTCTTCTCCAAGCCTGCATGTTGGTCAGTGACTTAACCAAAGGCAGCAGGGTAGGCTGGACACTGGGAGCAGGAAGAATGGCCCCTGTGCCTGTGGAACATTAAGAAGAATGATGTCTATAGATGTTAGATATGCTCCCTGGTGCAAGAGTGGCGTGAAGATTATGGGGATAGCCAATGGTTTTCTGATTGGATCTGAGTCCAGCTCCACTGGAGGGAATTCATGCCTGGTACTGTGAACTTGGTCAAAAAAAAAAAAAAAACCAAACAATCAAATAAACAAAAACAATCAAATAATCAAAAAATCAAATAAAAACAATCAAATAAACAAAAAAACAAGGGGGAAGTCATAAACCCTAGGGAAGAAAGATCACTATGATGGACTTATTTTGTCTTCTAAATATTAATTTTTATTTGCGTAAGTTAATGTTGCTCTTCATCTTGGTCAGTGAAGCTTCCTCTACAGTGGGCAGCAGTTAATGCAGAGATTCACACCTGGTCAGAATAATGAGAATAAGTGACTGTTGAGTGTTTGTCCCTAGATGGAACATCTATATCAAAGCCTCCATGGATGTCTCAAGGAGCATCATGGAAGGGGGCTGGAAGAGCTGAAAGATGGAGAGGAGTGTGGCCGTCTTCTGGGTGTGACATGGATGTTGCATGCATGAGCTCGCTGCAGCTTTTGTTACCTGCACAGGATCAGGTCCACAGGATCAACCAGGCACGGGACTCAGTGGGTTACAAACAAAACAAAGCCAAACGGGAGAGGTCATGAAGGCTGTAGGCTGTGCCGGGGAAGCCCAGCAGTTGTAGGGGAGGGTAGTTACGAATGGAAGTGACCAGGTCTATCCCTGTACAAAACTGTCAAGGAATAAATAAAATTTTAAAAATAGCTTTTAAAAAAGAAAAGAAGCTGGGCGGCAGTGGCACATGCCTTTATTCCCAGCAGTCAGGAAGCAGAGGAAGGAGGACCTCTGAGTTCAAGGCCAGCCTGGTTTACAGAGCAAGTTCTGGGATGGCCAGGGCTAGAGAAGAACCCTCTAATGGAAAACAAAATGGATGTGTTTCCTAAAAGTCAACTGTGTCGTGAAGTCATTCTCCTCCTGTGTTGGGCTTACTGCACCTCATGGTGGCACTGGGAACGAGACCCCTGGACCACTGGAACCTGGTGACTGGGATGTGAATGTGAACTGATAGATTGATGGAACTTCTGCAGGCTCCATAGCCGCAAACATCACCTGCATCCTTCTAAAAAAATTCATGTGTAGAATCCTCACCCACAATAAAACAGTTTCAGAACTGGAGACTTTAGATAGTAACTGGATCCTAAGGATAGAGCCCTTACAGGTAGGATTAGTGCCATTATGAAATACCCCAGAGAGTTTTCCCTTCAGTCATGTGAAGACTAAACAAAATCGTGTCTGTCTGGAAGCCAGGAAGCAGGCCCTCGCCAGACACTGCATCGGCCAGCACTTTGACCTTGAACGTCTCATGTTCCAATACTATGAGAAGGAAATGTCTGGTGAGCCCAATAGCCTGTGATATGTTATTACACACTATCCAGGAATTACTTACAAACCTCACACCTCCTTTTGATGCTTTTGGTGCCAGCTATGGAAACCCTCTGGAGCTATCTCAACTCCAGTGAATGTTACTTAGTTGGGAAACAGGCAGAGTAAGAAAAAGAATCCAAGGTGTTGTATTAAGCAATTTAATCTCAATTGGGGGTTTCTACCCTAGCTTTGATCATTTAGTTCCCAGATAAAAGACACAAAACTTTATATTTATAATAAGCTCTATATACTAAAGTGAGGCAGAATCTACCTTCTGTGCTATTATGTCTACTTCCCTGCCAATAACTCTGAGATATGACTTGCCATATTCCACATAGGCTGCCCTTAACTCTAATTGGCCAGCCCTCATGGTCATGTTTTTATGACTCACCCAACCCCTGATGTCTTCTCCTCTCTCCTTCTCTTCCCCTCTTGGTCCTGCCTTAGACCCCAAGCCCAGGAACTAAAACTTCACTATCTCTCTTCTGCCCAGTTATAGGCTGTAGGCGTTTTTATTCACCAACCAGGGATAACTTGGCGGGGAGAGGGGTGAGGTCACATAGGTTACAAGGTTACATACATTTAGTGAATGTGAGAATCTCCTCATCCCTGGGTGCAACCAGGCCTTAGGGAGCCAGTATTCAGCATTACAATACCTAGCAACAGACCATACCTCAACATCAATGGTCCTTGTACTCACATAGGCCACCTCCTCTTGGGTCTCAGTTAACTGATCTGTATCATAAACGGAGGCCAAGAGAGATCCTCCCTGTTCTAGTTTCATGTCTGCTGCTGTGATAAGATACCCTGATGAACAGCAGTCTAGGGGAGAGAGGGTTTATTTTAGCTCAAAACTCCAGGTTACAGTTCATTACAGCACGAAGTCAAGGTGGTAGGAACAGCTACTTACATCACATCCACAACCAAGAGCAGAGACTGTACTCAGTTTGATTTCTCCACTCTACAGTTCAGGACCCTCTCTGCCTAGGGAATGGTGCCACCCATGCCCACTGGGATAGATGTTCCCACATCAACTAGTTATGACAATTCCCCAAGGATGTGCCTGCAGATCAATCCAATATAGACAACCCCTAGTTGATAATCTCTTCTGGATTGATTTTATGTTATGTCAAGTTGACAATTAAAGCAAAGCACCACACTCTCCAAACCTTTCACAGAGAAACTTCTGGAACTCTACACTACTCATCTACACAGATGGAGAGAGAAAACTTAGAGGAAGTGATGACTCGAAAATTACTTTCCTTCCATAATCATTTTCTGTTACCATCTTCTCAAATCAATAGAATCCCTTATAGATATTGACTAAAAATATTTAATGGCTTTCTGTACTTACTTTCTGTTAAGGGGCATCTGCAGGGGAGATGGGCCACAGTCACTCTGAGCTGCCTCTAACTGGTGTCACTGGCCCTTAAAGGCCCTTGGCTCCCCTATCGGTGACTTGCAGCCTGTACTGACAGCATTATCTGGCCACCCAGCAGTAGCTCCGAGGTGCCTTCCCACATCCCCGTGCTGTCTACCTTATGCTCTTCACATGAAACTGAAGTTAGGTGAGAAAGAAGAGAATAAGAAGTGAATTTCCCCAATAACAGGGAAAACACAGCAGAGATATTTTCTTTGCAAATTTCTTTTATGAAGAAGAGGGAAACATGAACATTTTACTGTCCATTTACTCTCTTAGCTTCCTGTCTCCCATATCTAGAGACAGTGTAAATTGGAGTGTGTTTTACGTGTTGCTGTAGTGGTGGTGGTGTGAACACTCTTCTGGTCCATACGAAAAGGATTGGAATGGAGCTAGGGAAATAGGCTAGTGGGTGGATTTGCTGCTACACAAGCATGAATTTCCTGGCTTGTGTGTAAATCCCTGGTGCCCATTTAAGAGCCAGGCATGGTGGTGCACATCTGTGGACCTGGTACTGGTTGGGGAGATAGAATTAACTGCCACTTAGGGGGTGGGGCTTTGAGGCTGGTCAGTCTAGTCAATACAGTAACCTGCAGATTCAATGTGACACCCCACATGAAAAACTAGGTGATAGGGGAATGCACTTGACATCGATGTCTGCATCCACATGTGCATACATGAGGAAGCATACCTATATATACATGCATACTACTCACCTCCCCCCCACACACATGCAATTTGTTTTTAATAAAGGACCTTCTTTAGTACAAGAGACCATAATCACAATCCACTTTTAACTCTGCACTTCATTCCCCAATAATGAGACAGATAGACACAAAGACACAGACTGAGATAAACAGGCACAGTCTTTCTAACTGTATTGCTTTTCCTCCAGAAAGACACCCCAAACCTTCATATTTCTTTCCTCAGACCATCTCAAGTGAACTGACCTTCTTATCTTCTGAGCCTATTTTATGATGAGTGACTCTATTCTACAAAACTTTCCAGGGAATCTGGGCTGTCAGCCACCCTGCTCAGCCTGGTGCTATAACAATGACTTCTTACAAGCCTCTAATTCTTCCTGTATATCCAAAGCCCGTTTTAACTTGGAGCCTCAAAACACTGCTAGGAATGACAGATGTGGCTGTCTTCGTCTTGTAGATGGGGGTACGGGCACATGGAAATCCAGGGCTGGGAACAGAGAAGACTCAGGGAGCGACTCGGCTACTCGACCCCTCACACCTGCCTCCACCTCCTAACCTGCAGAGTAAGCAGACGCCGGACAATTCTACCACTGCAGAGGTTCTTTAAAGAGGAGAGAGGCTCAGGGAAAGGAGTCCATTCTGTAAAGCCCAACCAACCCCGTTTTGGAAGAAACTCCATTTTGTGTGAAACCAGGGGCTAAACTCCAATCCCGGAAAGAAAACCACAAAGTCCACCTGAGCAAACCTTCCAGGATGACCCACCCCACCTTAGCAATGGCCAGTCAGGGTTGTAATAGCGGGGTCAAGGTACATATAGATAACTTAAGACATCCTGCAGAGCACAGATAACTTAGCCACCCTGTTTGTCAGGTGGTTGGTCCCCATGTTTGGTTCCTGTAGATGACACCAGAAATGCAGTTTTCAAAATATTAAATTGCTGACCCATATGGAAATTCCCCAAGGTTGCTGTAACCACAGTAAATACTCTGCACCCCTAGACTTGGGGTTCTCACTGTGACCCACTGCCACGGGGATGGTGAGAGAGATCTTGCCTGAGAGCTTGTCATAAAGATGTGTTTGCATTGGAATTGGCTTCTCTGTGGTCTTTGAGGGTCCCCGCGACTTGGGCATAACAATTCTGCCTGGAGAATGGGTGTGAGTAGTGGCTCACTGGTACAATCATCTGTGAGAGCAAAAGGAAACAAGTGGGGAGAAAAATATTGGACAGGGGTGCTGGGCAGTGGAAATTAAAAGGCAGATCTGTTCCAGTGGCTGAGATCCTGAAGGAAGAAGGCTAGACAACGCGTTCCTTCCCTCATTAGTAAGCAACCACACTAGGAACTGAGACCATAAAGGGGTGGCAGGTTAGGGCTTCCAGATGACTCTGAAACAGCAGGAACAGAGGTGCTTGACACTTTAAACCCAGAATGCCCTCCAGAGCCAAAGGAGATCCTACAGAGGTCCTGACCCCACCCATAGTTAAAAGAGGAGCAGGCTGGCCAGGAAGGGAAGAAGCATATATGCACAGCAGAAGGGCAATGGTCCAGCTCTGACATATTCAGTGTCCGTGTCCCAGGTCCCACTGACACAGCTGGCCCTGCACCTGACATTTCCAGGAAATCTTCCTCACAATCTAAGGAGAAGAAAGCTAAGGATTGGCCACACATGTACGCATGCTCGAACGCCCGTGCACACGCAGCCCCAGGTTGTCATTTTGAGCCTAATTGTTTTAGCACCAGCTGTCACGTCTGTAGAATTCTTCCCTGGCACTGGTGACCTGCAAACTCTAGAATAATGAGGATGTGTTTAAAAATAGCCCCAATTCCTCGAATTCACCTCTCCTTCTCACCCGCCCTTCTCCATCTTACTGACAGCCTTGTTAAGAACTCCACTTCAAATTTATGAATATAAAGCCAAATTTTTTTTTTGATTCAGACTTATTAGGAGGATACAGTGAAGTGGTGGACAAGGAGAAGGCCAGGGCCAAAGATCATCTCCAGGAGGCAGGCTGGGAAGCCACCAGATGCTCCACCTGAGCCTAGGGGTCCATTCTGTCCAGGTCTCTTACTGCATCGCTCATTTCCTCCCCAGGTCAGGCTCCATCTCCCCAGGCTCTCCATAGGCACACACCTAGAATTGGACCTTTCAGCTTCTGGGAACATGCTGATGGGGGACAAGCCAACTCCATAGCTAGACATAGCCCTTACTAGTTGCATGCTGGGACTTCAGCTCTGGAGTACTCATAAGCCTCAATTTCTGGTGCTTAGGACCCAGCTCTTTCAGTGGCTGTAGGGACATACAAGAAGTATCAAGTGTCCACTGCTTCATACCCAGGAGACAGAGGAAACTCTCACACCTGCCCTTCTTTTTCCTCTGTCCTGTGCCCAGTGGTCATAGCTTTTGAATCCTGACAACTGTTCTGTGATCTCCAAAGAGGAGACTTTAGTCACAAGGAGCTTCTGTTGGGGGGGGGGAGATTTCTTCCACATCACTGAGAAATTGGAGGAGAGTTTAATGTCAGGCAGTAGGGAACTGACTGGTATGAGTCACCTCTTCAAGGGAAAATAGTGTAAAGGGCATTCAAATCTGATTGTATTGGCTGACTGAGAAAACAGTCACAATGAGATGTTAAGAGAAAATGTTGGAAACGAATTGTATTTACAGTATATTCTCATTAATGTGACTGCAAACACTAAAGTGAAATTAGATGAATGGTTGACAGATGGTCTGTAGGTAGAGAGCTCATTAGAGAGAATTTTCTCTGTATGTATGTATACCGTTTTATTTCTAGAACAAAAAGGGTGTGTGGGGAGGGTTGTGTGGCTTATGCATGCATGGGGGGGTAGTGTGGTGTATATATGTGGGGAGTAAGATATGCATGTCTGTGCATGTATGTGGAAGCCAGAGGTCAACACCTTTTGTGGGGGAGGGGAGGAGGATATTTAAATCTAGAGCCTGTCAACTGCCTAGGCTGGGTGGCCAGCAAGTCACTGGGACTCACTTGTCTCCACTGTTCCTTCCCCAGAAGCTGAGATGAAAGTGCACACCATGACACTCACCCTTTTATTGGAGGACTGGGGGGTCTGAACTCGGGTCCCTGTGTCTGTACAGTATGTCACTTACTTTTCTCACTGTTCTGACGGGATTCCTGACAGGGAAGCAATGTAAGAAAGGAAGGAAGGGTTTACCCTGACTCACACAGTTCCAGAGGATACACCCATCATGGTGGGGCCTTCTTGGATGCAGGAGCACGAGCCGGTCACATTGCATGGGTGGAAAGCAGAGGACAGAACAAGAATGCCGTGGGGCTACCCATTCTCAAGGCCAGCTTCCAGGGGCCTCCTTTCTCCAGGCCTAAGGGTTCTGCAACTCTGCCCAATGCACCACCATCGAGGATTCACACACATGAGCCAGGAGCTGCTCCCAGCATTCTGTGAGAGAACAGCGTGAGGCTGGCTGTGTAGACCGGTGTCCACCCACCAAGCCCCTGACAGCAAATGTGAGCATCAACAGAGATGCACAGCAAACTGAGGAGGGAAAATGTGTCTGTCAGTAGGGAGGTGTCAGGTAGTTCCAAGACAGAGCCACTTCCTTAGTCATGCTCAGGCCCAGTGAGGACCTACACGAGGACGATCTGGAATGTAAAAGGCCAGGCCTTTGAGTCCATGAAAACACACCGAGAAGAAGCATCCATCCATCTCCCCTGTGCCTAGACCAGCGCTGCAGAAGCAAAACCTCACCTGAACACTACAGACTACATACCCAGCTTGAACTGAAGGGCACTAGGGAAGGTTGCCCATGCGCAAGCCCCTCTGGGGTCTCAATGGCTAGGGGCTCCCAGGCAGGTGAGTCAATCCTATCTACCAAGCTGTTCCACTTTCTTCCTGCCCATTGTCTCCTCTATGAACTGAGGGTAATCATATCGCTCAATATCAAAGAAAGAATACAGTTTATTAGTGCATAATGTCCCCAGCATCCTCTGCACCTGACGGGGTCTGTCACTGTTCATGCAGAGGCTGGAGAAGACCCAGAAGTGGAAACATTAGGGAACACAACTCTCATCAGCCTGTCTTTCCACTTCTACTCCAGCTTATGGTCCCTTACCTGTGCTCTTCCCTCTACTAACCACCTCCTCTCGGGATTAACTCTAAGGCCCCATTAACCACTCTAGAAGCACTAGCTAACACAAATGGGTCCACTTCACCCCCACTAAGACCACTTTTACTCAATATCCACACTACATACAATTCCTTCTTCTATACTTATGGGACATCTTCCATCCAATGCTGACCCCCCCCCCAAAGGAAGAGACAGAATAGTGTTCTTATAGAGCAGATGTGGACACCCAAATTCATCAGCAGACCACCCCGATGCTTCTGTCTGAAGATAAAAATGAGGACCATAGAGGGATGTAAATTTTCTAATGTCACAGAGCAACTCAGGCATGAAGGTAAAATGGGAGTCTGGGTTTCCAAGCAAACAGGCACAAATTCCTCTCTCTCTCTCTCTCTCTCTCTCTCTCTCTCTCTCTCTCTCTCNCAACTGTGAGAGATAGGTACCATCACTACTCTGTCTACAGAGACGTGTGCCAAGGCGAGAGAGAGAGAGAGAGAGAGAGAGAGAGAGAGAGAGAGAGAGAGAGAGAGAGACCTGCCTGTGATCTCTGGGAAAGGCCAGGGAGGCTGAGCTCCATGGCCACGGCATTAATCAGTAGCCTTCACGGAAGAGGGGGTGAAGGGAGAAGACAGGCGAGTCAGGAGAGCTGTGTTGGTCTCCGCTATTCACAAAGCAGGATCAAGGACAGTGGCCTCCAGAGACCCCAGAGGTGGTCTCCGAAGGGATGTGGGAAGGGGACTCTTTTTCCTGGATGCTCTTAAAGGCTGAGCCTGTCTGTCTGTCAGCTTGGCTTAGGAAGGCCTGAGACAGCCAAAAGCTCTTGACGACAACTTGTTACCATTACAGTACTTAAGAGGTTTAACATCTGTCCCTTTGTCTTTAAATGACAACTTAGTACTCTTGCCCATAACGTTGCTGCTCAGGGGACCCTGCCATCCCTGAATCTAAGTCTTCTAGGACTGGTGAGAGAAGTGAAATTAAAATCAGCTCCCTCATAATCTACCCACAATTAACAAAACGAGTTGGACAGAACCCAAAGCCTACTTCCGAGGGCGTCTCTAAGCAGCAGGGACTGGCATTTGAATCTCGGGACATGCTCTGGCTCTGCTGCCTAGCCCGTTCCACCCAGGCCACTTGGAAGGAGCCTCTGAGGCCCCTTCTCCGAATCTCTGACCCCCTCTAACAGTCAGGCTACTGGTTGCCTGGACCCCAGGCACCGTGTAAACACTGCTCTGCCCAAGCATGCCTTTCCTCACCAGCAGACAGGCCTAAGAGGCCAGGAGGGATTTGGTAGCTCTCTAGATCCGTCATAATCACAGTGTTTAAAGGTCCCCAAATGCCCATTAGACAATCCACGCCTCTAACAGCCAGTAAATACTCCAGACCCGGTCAGCATTTTTAAAGGTCCTTAAATAGCTCATTTACATAATCCATACTTCCAGAGCCCCTAAGCATTTGCTTTTCCCACTGAAGCTCTATCTTTATTAGGGGTGAGAAAGGAAATGCAGGGGGGGGCCCTTTGCTCCCCTTCTGGGAAAATCTATTCTAGGTTTTAAAAATGATTATACATTCCAAAGAACTAACCACAAAAGGCAAATATCTAAAGGGAAGATGGTAACCTACATTGGCCTACAAACATTCTTTCCTGGAAGGCTAGAAAATCCCGAACACTCCCCGCCCTCCAGAGGATACTCATTACAGAAGCAGTCCTTCTGCAAATACTGCCACCAAGATGAGAGCCTTCCTCCTGCCTTGCTGATTCTTCCTGGAGGCCCTGAGGGATGTATCTAGCTCTGCGTGCTTTTTAAGGTTTATTCTCAGCTCTATCTTCCTGTGGAGAAAGAAAGGGCAAGACAAGTTACTAAGCTGTTTAGGTGCCTAGACTGGGGATCTATCAACTTAGATCTGGGTAAAGCCACTGTTCAATGACCAACAGCCTGGTCCCAGGACACAGAGAAAGGAACCCAATAACAAGCCCCTCACTGTGGGCCTCGGCTGTCAAACAAAGTGGAATTGTGTCTTGTTTAGGAGTTTAAAGTATGAAACCAGCTGCAGACACATGCAGAACCCGTGACCCAAACCAATGGATTGTGGAGTCAAAGGACTCCTAAAAGGGTGCAGAATGTATGGATCTGGAACAGGTGTGTCCACATGACACATCGCGGCTGGGCTCACCCTGGCGCTGGGAGCACTTGGAGATACAGGCGCTGGTAACAGTGCCACTTGGGTACTGCTTGCCTGAACACACTCAGCCAGGGAGACATTGTGCTGTCGAGGTGGTTTGCTTGGGGCAATCTCTGTTCGCAACTTCCAGCAAATCCTCTTCTGGCGTACTCTGACTCCGCCCCCAACGCCCGCTGGCTCACAAAGAAGAAAGAAGGAGGAGGAGGACGAGGAGGAGGAGGTTGTAGAAAAAGCTGGTGTGGGCGAAGGAAATAAGTGGAAATGGAGAACAGGCCTGGGATGGGGGGTGGGGTGAGGGATAGGAAGGTCTGAATCCACTTGCAGTAATGTCACAGTTGGGAGCACAGGTGGGAGCGGCGGAGCAACGCAGTAGCGCCTCAAGTGCTGCACCGTGACACTGCTGGTGGGCAGTGGTGGGACGGCTCGGAGTCTACCCTCTCTGCTCTTCCTAGTGGAACTACAAGATCTGCCAACTAGACTTAAACAACGCGGCTCTCTGAAAAATTACTCTGACCCGGGCACCCTTGTTCCACAACCCGGACGCTGCAGCCACCTTCCTGGGGCTGTTCCTCTGGGTACAGGAGGCGGCTGCTGGTACAGGAGGGCTGCCAGCTCCACAGAGGACCCGGGAGCGACCACCTCCTTCACTTCTTCACCCGCAAATGGGCGGGTCCCAGGCCTTGGTGTCTCCATCACTTGGCGCTTGCTTCAAGTCAGCCCCACAGCTGTAAGAGGGTGACGTGGCGTTCCAGGGCTGGTCACCTGGAAACTCAGAGCACAGGGAGCGGTGCCAGGGGGCGCCCTCTACGCTGGAGACGAAGACCCTTTTTCCTCTCAGCTCCGCCTTCGCTTTCCCACCCGGTGTCACTAGCACATCCCAGTTCCTGTCCGGAGATCCTCAGTCTCCCTCCCACACACTGGCTGGGGACGCAGGGAACCCTCAGCGAGGTGTTGAGAATGCCCCTCCTTGTTACCGCCCAGAATGACACCATTTCTCTGGAATCTCCCCGCCCTCCCCGATTCCCACCCAGAGCAGCCTGCCTCTGAGCTGCCGCACGTCCCCAGCCTGCTCCTAGTCCCTCACTCTCTGCAGTGCCAGGCTCTAAGCCAGGGTGTCTGCCTCTCCACTACCTCATCTCTGCCAGCACCACACCTCCCAGGCCTGAGCACTACACACACCATCCTTCTCCCTTTCCCAGCTCCTTCCTGGGTTCCTGCCTCTCAAACCCAGGCCACCCAAATTCTGAGCAAGTCACCTTGCCTTTAGGTAGACAGGAAAATATCATACTTAGATGTAGGTGGCAAAACTATGCAGACAATAATAGATGATAGATGGATGATGGGGAGATTGACAGATACGATTGAAGAAAGATGGTTGGATATGAAAGATAGATTATGATAGACTATACATTTGTATAGACTATAGATACATGCAAATGCTTGAGACAGATGTAAACATATATTTACTTATAAACAGATAACACACAGAGAGTACACGGATGCATAGAGAGACAGAAGTATATGCCTGTATGTCCAAAAGGGACAACCCAGGATCTGGTCTAGCTAGGTCAGCATGTGAGCTTTGATAACCTATGAAATAAAAATGTAGCTAAGCTCTAGTGCTTTGAGCCCCTCTGTAACTAACCACAGAGGCAGCTTAGCTTCCAAACTCAAATGCCAGGCGGGTGCAGATGGTCCAAGCATAGCTCAAGTTCTGTGGGACTTGGCTGGTAGCATCATCAGACCCAGTCACTCCTTTCTTCATCCACTCCCTCCCTGAAGGAGTGTCTGCAGAGCTCCATGCAGATGAACCCTGCTGGGTTTTCACCTAGAGACCAGGTGGCCACAGACCCACTCACTAGAGAATAACCCACTCAGCATCAAATTGGATTCACGTGGCAGCCACCCTGGGAGAGGTTATGAATGGGAGACTTCAGACAGGTGTTGTGGTGCATACCTACAATCCAAGCACTCAGGAGACTAGGGCAGGACTGCCATGAGTTTAAAGGCAGATTAGGCTTTGACCCTGGCTCAAGAAGAAAAAATAAAAGACAGAAGAGGAAAGATTATAAGATTATTAGACACATAATGGAAGAACATCTGCCCCTGAAGCTTAAGCATAAGACTGGGGAAAGGGAAATCAGGCTAAGGCCCCATTGTAAGTCCGATCTCTCCAGAGAATGGCAGCTGGGCTGGATCACAGGGACCCTGAGGAGGCAGTGGGGTCAGAGACGCAAAGAATGCCTGAGAAAACAAGAGGGTCATTGTGATGATAATTCTGAACGACCTGTCAGCTTCACAGGATCTGGAGTCACAGCAGGTGCCTCCAGGCACACCTGTAAAATTATATAGGTTATGCTAGCCTCTGGGTGTGCCTGTGAGGGATGGCTGTGAGTAGGTTAATTGATGTGGGAAGATACACTTGACCTGCGGAGAATACATTCCCTGGACTGTACAAATTAAAGCAAGCTACACACTAGCATTCACTCTCTCTGCTTCCTGACTGAGGATGGCCTGTGGATGACTGCTTCAAGCTCCTGCTGACTTGATCCCTTGTCACAATGCCCTGTGCCCTTGAACTGTGATCTCAGATCAACCTTCTCTCCCTTGAGCTGCACATCTCAAGGTAGTCTATCAAAGGGAACAGGAAAAACAGTCTAAGATAGTCAGCCAAGGCTGGGTTGAGAGTGGCTTTGACAGCCAGCCTAAAGTTCCACTCCTATCTCTTCTGCCACACTTGTTCCCAGGCACCTAAGATGACACAGGGTACACCTTCAGTCCTCTGGGTCAGATTTCAACATATGAGACTTCCACAGGAACAGCTGAGGAAGTCAAAGGTTGGCACTGCAGCAAGCACTTATCCCTCTGTCTGTCCCAAATCCCCTCATGCACCCAGGGTCAGCCTCCTCCTCCCTCCTAGTGACTCAGCCTGGCTCCACTCCCAGCTCCCTTCCTGCCTCTAGCTGGTTACCATGGTGACCTCAAGGAACCAGGTTCATACCTACCTTGCCTGTTAAGACCTGGCTTTTGGAATCACTCCAGGATTGAATTCTGTTCTTAGCCTGCAGCAGATATTTAGCAGGTGCCACCTGGTGGGGAGGGGGAGCTTCCTCTTCTGTGAGAGTTTAGGAAGAGAGCAGTAGTGGAGAAGGGAGGCCCAAGGGCAGATACCTCCATGACCAAGATGCTAGGCCAGTATTTCTTTCTAAATGTTAGGACTCCATATTGGAGGTATGCTAGACAGCTTTCTATTACTATGACAAGTACCCGAGATTGCTAACTGTTAGCTTGTGTCTGTTCAGTTTGCATGAGATGTAGCTACCTCGGAACTTGCTATGTAGACCAAGCTGTCCTTGAACTTGTGGTGATACTCCTGACTGTGACACAGACACCCCAACTGTTGAAATTACAGACATGTTCCACTATGCCTTGCTGAAGAAGAAAGCTTTGGCTCTCTTTTTCAGAGGTTCCAGACCAGAACATCTGAGGTGAGGACATGTATTACGGCCATGTATGGTAAACTAACCTGGCTATATAATCATGGCTGCTGTTATTTTTAAGTCTAACACATCTCTTACAGGCTCATGATTTGAGAACCTGACCCCCAGATTGTGGGGTTATTTTAACGGCTGTGGCTGGTAACTTTTAGGAGGTGGGACTTTGAAGATCCCCGGCTCCAGCTATTGCCTCTGTTTCCTGTTTGCTGCGCACAGACGAACGAACTTCTGCCACGAACTCTGCCTTCCCCACCCTCTAAAACTATGAGCCCTTCAGTCTTCCCTTAAGTTGCTCCTGTCAGGCAATGTTATTCCAGCAATGAGAGAAGCAACTGTCACAGGAAGCAAGGGGGAGGGGAGAAGACCATCTCGGTGGTCCATCTCTTTAAGTCCCCACCACCTCCCATGAGCACCGTGTGGGGGACATCTTCAACTTTGGGGAGGTTTTCCAGAACCAGACTGCAGCAGAGGGGCCAAAGCGGAGGGGCCAGCAGCTGACAACCGCCCAAGGTCTAGAGGGAAACTACGGGTGACATCACAAGTTCCCACTGCTCCAGGCCATGACATGTGTCCCAGCTGAGAATATGTTTGGGAGGGACACCGGGCTTGTTTGTTGAAAGCTGTTTTCTCATCAAATTTACACGGACCTCCACCAAAATGCCGGTCAGCTCTTCACCACTTCAATGAATGCCTACAACGACCAGCTGAAGATAAAAGGGAAAGGTTTCATTTTGACTCGCAGTTTTGAAGGGCTTGGCCCGTGCCAGAGAGCACAGTGTATTGCAGCTAGGATGGGTGGCAGAAGGAGTTGGTGGAGCCAGGTACAAACACAGAGGGAGGAACAGCAACCCTTCAAGGAGGCAGAATCCCCAGTGACCTAAAACCCTCCACCAGGCCCCACCTTCACAGGCCCCAAGCGAGTGGCAAACAAGACTCTGGCAGCCCTGGCCCTTCTTTCCCTTTCCTTTTGCCTTGCAAAACAAGGACAAAAACAAAACAAAACAAAACAAAACAAAACAAAACAAAACAAAACAAAACAATCCAAACCCTTTAGATTCCATTCCTAAAGCAACCCTCAAAGTCTATTATTCCCTTATTTGGCCACTTCCTCTTTCTGAGGCTGACTACCAAGGTCCAGCCATCAAAGTAGTGAAGTCCAGCGATCAAAAGCCCACTTTGGCTGCCCTAATTAACCATGCCCAATTAAAATTAAACACCTCATCCTGACATGGGGTTTCCCATTTTACCTTTATAAACCCCCATTTGCCTAGGGGTCATGTCCTTTGTCACTCTGCCCTCAGTCAGGGAAAAATATCCCCTCTCCCTTTCCCTTGTGGCCTCCCCCTTCTCCCCTAGCCCCCCACCTCCCACCCCACCCCATCTTTGGCTCTTATTCCCTGTCCTTTGCCCCTTCAAGGCAAATAAATCTCCTGTAGGCTGAGAACTTGGTTTGGGGGGGGTCCTAAGGCAGTATGGATTCCCTTACCACCTCCCTTACAGATCACACCACCTTCAAAGAGCACCAAGCCCAAGACTATGCCATTCATATGCAGGATTTTGGATGATGTTCCAGACTACAGGGATAACCGAAACGGTCTTCCTGAAACATGGTGCATTATCTCCTGCCCTGTACCCTCAAGAGCTCCCCACTGCCAAGAACAACAACAGATACTAGCATTTGCCATGCCGTGGCCTTGTCCTTCTTCCTAAAGCTCTCTCATGCTCGGCCTACTAATCTCCGTGCCGCTTCCCAAGAAACACCGCCCCAGTGCTGAAACTCTGCCAGAGGTGCTATCTCTCCTGTTAGGCTCCCCCAGAACTGAACCCCTGCCAGGCCCCACCCCTGAGCGACCCTTACCCATAAAGTCTCCTCACTCCCTAGCCGCAGGTAAAATTTACATCCTCCTCCTTGGTTGCCTTTCTGAAGCCCTGCAGGACAGTCTATGCTGAGTCACATAGACGGCAGAGTGCCTGGCACCCACGCAGTATACGACCCTGAAAGGCAAACCCTAACCTAGCCTCCTCCACGTTGATGCTCACATCGTGAGGGTACCAGCAGTCAGATTCAGTGTGAAGGGCAAGTTGGCTTGAAGACCCTCACTGAGGGTAAATGAGGAGACAGAGATGGGAGAATGGCCTTCTGTCACAGCAGGCAAGTGAGCATGCTGTCTGAGGAAGGCTGAGCTCACTGGAGCAGATGACAGTAGATGACAGTGGACCTTTCTCTCTGAGTCATGATCTTTTCCTTGTCTTGGCAGGACTCAATTCTGCCTTGATATGTGGAACAGGGAGCTTAAAGGCAGGTTACAAGATAAGGGACCCTCAAACCAAGGCCTTGGGCTTAGGTTGCTGGTCGTACCGGAGCTCAAGCTCTTGGTGATACCAGGGCTTGGCCCAAGTTCAAGGCATTCAGAGGCAGGAGGCTGATGTGCATGTCATATTCTGGGCATCTTCCTGTGGCGTTCGACCTCCCTTCCTGTGACCACCCACCGTCTAGTCACTGCGGAAGTGAGAATGGAGCCCCAGCTAGGCAGACCGTGTGAGGCCCTGCGTTCTCAATGTGGGACAGGAGCATGGACATACATGCCTGTTGCCTACACTGTGCTGTACCCTGAAAAAGTGAAACATAAAATCATAAAAACTAGGCCTTTAGGCCCAGGCTTGAGAATGTGACCTTTGTGACTCAATGCTCCAAGGCATGCTAATCATAAAACAGATAGCGACATTCCTTCACCCACCTGCTTCTTGGGTTCAGGGCCCAATATGCAAATGTGCTTGTCCTTGTGACTTTGCACTTCCCCGTGGTTTTTAACTGGTATTTTTGGTATTTTCCAACAATGCCCTCCCTAACCCCTTGAGTTGTGGTTTCTTCCTTTAAATACCCCCCTCAAATGGCTACTCAGGGCCCACGATCCTCTACCCCTACGTGGCATACGATTGTGGGTCCCAGAGCGCTCTTGGAATAAAAATCCTCGTGCAGTTTGCATCAAGACGGTTTCTCGTGAGTGTTTTGGGGTGTCGCCTCTCCTGAGTCAGAACGTGGGGGAGTCCTCATGTTGTGGGTCTTTCAGCCCTTACCAAAGTCACAGCTTTAACATAGAGACATGCTCTGAGTACTTCTAGGAAAGAGCATTCCTGCCCACTACCCATGGTTCTCTGGGTCCCAGCCACCCCTTGATTCCCAGGCTGAGTGTAAGAGCTCTGGGCTATAGTCAGATAAGAATATCCCACAGTATACACCACAGGAAGATGATTTCTGTCTTCGGGAAATGGTACAATTTGCTATGAGAACGCTGAACATTTAGAACCTTCGACAGAGCAAATGTTCCTGGCTATGGGGCAACTCAAACCCTATTCTCCAAGACCTTGGTTCACCTCACATACCTGCCTTGCTGAGGGAGGAGACTAGGTATATCTGTGAGTATTAGACATTGCGTGTGCCACAGGGCAGGGGGATGCTATCAAGGACCCTGACGTGGTGTAGCTCAGACAAGATGGGATTGTGACCATGCTGGGAGTAGAATGTGCACCTGCCACAGTGACAGCTGCTGAGAGCTTCCTTCTGGATGTGGCAGGCTTCCATTAAGCTCCATTCAGTGAAAGGTGATCTCAATGTAAACCCACGGGGCGGAGGTACTGCCTTGTTTAATGCCTTCTATTCATAACGCAAATACAAATTGATAGTTTGGTTTTTTTTCTTCAGGTCCCAGCATAATTCATAATGGCCTCTAGCCTTTTGCCCCTCCCCAAGCAGAATATGTGAGCTCAAAAACACATAGGATTCCCACAAACTTCAGAGTCTCTTAAAGAAGTCTAAGGGACTGTGGAGATGGCTTAGTGGCCATCATAAAATGCCAAGTCAGGGAAGAGGTGGTTGTGGTGGGGAGGTGAGGGGAGGCTTGAGAGATGGCTCAGTGTTTAAGAGCTCTGGCTGTTCTTCCAGAGGATCTGGGTTCATTCCCAGCACTCACATAATGGCTTGAAACTATCTGTAGCTCCAGTTCCAGGGGATCCAATGTCTTCTTCTGGTCCCATGGGCAATGCATGCATGTGGTGCACAGACACATGCAGGTAAACCACTGGTTAATATAATATTTTGTAAAAAATTAGATACCAAGTAAGTATGGTGGTCTGCTTGTTATCCCAGCACCCAGAGGCAGAGATGAGATATTGGGTAGCTAGACTAGCCATATTACCAGGTTCTGGACTTAAATGGGAGATCCTGCCTTAGTCAATAAAGTAGAGAGTGATCAAGAAGACACCAGATGTTAATATATGGCACACACACATGTACACACACACACACACACACACACACACAGAGTTCAACCCATCTCACTCATGGAAATGTAATATATGAAAGATAGCAAGGGCTAAAAACACATGACCCAGGAAAATAAGCCATAGGGTAGTGTCCCCAAGAGCACGCCAGTCACCACCAAGCCTATTGGCTTAGTGCAGCTACCACTAGCAGGGACTAGTAACTTTGTTTTTTTTTTTCCTCAATAATTAATTTATGTATTCATTTTACAGACCTACATCCCTATGGCAGCACCCCCTTCTCCTCCCAGTCCCCCCTCACACAGAGCCTCCCCCATCCCCTTCTCCTCTGAGAAGGGGGAGGTCACACTGGGTACCAACCTATCCTGGCACCACAAGCCACTGCAGGACTAGGTACATCCTTTCCCACTGAGGCCAGACAAGGCAGCTCAGTTAGGGGTTCAGGCAGGCAACAGTCAGGGTAAGCCCCTGCCCCGGCTGTTGGGGAACCTGCATGAAGACTTTGAATGTGGGGACAGAGACACCAACTCTGTATGCCAAGAGCAAAACTCTTCCTGGCCAAAAGCACACATGTGCATTCTGTGCGTTCGTGTGTGCATGACGTGTGTATATGATAAACGCATGGAAATGTCACAGTGAAGCTAATTACCTTGTGTGCTAACGGAAGAAATTACATTTTAAACGCTGGAGAGCATCCATTTTAAAAGTGTGTGAAGTATCCAAGTGGCCCAGTGTGTCCAAGGCGGAGAATCCATGCATGTTTGGATGTGTATGGGCACACATACATGCGAGTGAGTGTGCGCATGTGCATGAGAAGGTCAGAGGTTGACATCAGTGTCTTCCTTCACCACTGGGTATGGTATCTGGCTGACCCCGGAGCTCCCGAATTTGAACAGTTAGTTACCTAGCCAGCTTGCTCTGGGACTCCCACCTCCCAACCTCTGAGATTATAGGTAGGTCTCTTTACCTGCCCAACTTTGCATGGGTTCTAGAGTTCCAAAAGCTGGCCCTCATTCTGGAGAGGCAAGCGTGCTCTCTGCCTGTCCTCCCTGCAACCCTTTCACAGTGCAGAGCCTGAGGCTGAGAGGAGCCCTCTTGCCCAAAGTCCTACAAGCACTA
This sequence comes from Mus pahari, assembly GCF_900095145.1. Lineage (NCBI taxonomy): Eukaryota > Metazoa > Chordata > Mammalia > Rodentia > Muridae > Mus > Mus pahari. The sequence goes on along the minus strand of NC_034597.1, from coordinate 54,738,172 downwards.
AGTGGCTTTTTCCAAATCACAGGCTTCCCCCGTTATGCCAGGCAGCAGCCTACAGAAATGGATAGGCCATTTCCACACTGCTATTTGTCACCGGCAGTTAATGAGTTAGTATCCAGTTCTTCCCAGACTCCTGTAGCAGCCCTGGTCCTGGGGCAGAGCTAGAGCTCTAAGGGAAAGGGCAGGTCTGGGCTCCTGGGGTGGGGTGTGGAGGGGATGCCATCAATAGGCATGGGGACAAGTCTTCTCACTGCTCATCCACAGAGACTGCACCAGCAGTGAGTCTTCCCTTACCCGCTGAGACAATTTCAGCTCCAATTTGCTCAGACTCCTGACTGAAGGCTCAGCCGCGCTGCCTCTGATGTGCTGAACAAAAACTGGGAAGATGGGAACTCTCTCAATTACTGGGGTGGCAGTGAGGAGTGTGGGGGTGGAAGGACAGCCAGGCCTCTGTGCAGTTTCCGATTCCTAATTCCCAGGCGGTACAGCCCTAGCATCCCTGCCTCCCATTCCTGCCCTGGGCAACAGCTTGCCGAATGTGCACTAGAAACCCAAAGCTCCCAGATCCCACTCTGCTTAAGGACAGACTGGGAGCTTCACAGGGCCCCAATTCATCTGACCCTGGTGGTCTGGGACACAGTGAATCGCCCTGCAGGGGCAGAGGCAGGGCCTAGCTTAATCAGCAGAAGAGGAGTCTGGGTTGAGGATTTCGTTATACCTAAGGACTTGCTTCCCATCTCCGTTTTGGAAGCTGCTTGGTCAGTTTGGGATGAAGGTTCCTGGAGCATAGGGGATTCTCTGTCCTTCTATGGATGTCTGCTTGGAATCTGCATCCACAAAGGCATCCCCTGCCCCTCCCCATGCTGATCAGGGTTCTCTGTTGCAGAGCCACCTGCAGCTCTGCCTGTCCTTTCTCAAGTTTGTGTGTGTGTGTGTGTGTGTGTGTGTGTGTGTAACAAGATAGGCTGGGTTCTCAAAGACTCCCACACACTTTGAATGGAGAAACAAGATGTCTGCTCGGCCCCTACTCTCTGTTCAGCTTTGCCCACTAGACACTCCACACTCCCAGAGCAGCTACAATGAAGTCACATTCGGCGTCTTATTTTCAATCTGTCTCCACATCTGAGATTCCCTCCCCCCCCCAGCCTCCGGGAACCAAGGCTCACAGAAGTGAAAGGCACCTCTCTCCCAGCATGGGGGGACCTGAAGGGATTGGGGCAACTGCACCCCATGTTATTAGTGGCAGAATTAATTTCATTAAAGTCCTGATGCCTAGTACAGATTCCCAGTTGTTTCACTCCAACCACGTCTCTCAACCATACCCATCTGCCTGTGCTCACCTCTACCAGGCTCCTTCTGTCTGAGTCAATCAAAACTTCACTTCTGTGGTTACCTTGTATGTCCTTTCTGCCTTTCAACACATTTTTTTTCCAGTCTGTCTTCAGAGCCTGTTCTGCCCAATGTCGCCTTTTCACTAGGAGCTGGTGCCTTTGGTTGATGGAGTCTATTCAGAAAAACATGATTGAAGACCCACCAAGGGCAGCCGAGAGGTAGACACATGCAGGTTGTGGGGAGAGGTGGCAAGGTAAAGAGGTGACTAGGGGCAAAAACTTCCTCCCAAGAGGCTTTGAGGGGAGAATCTACACCCTCCATCTAATGCATGCAAGGCTTGGTGAGCATGAGAAGTGAGGTGAACACAGATCACGTGTGAGACAAAAGACTAACCCCCTCCCTCATTGCCATGGGCCTGTGATTGCAAGCTTGGGAACTCAAGAGCTTGAATTCCTGAGTATGTTATCATGTTGTGTGAAATACAGTCCTTGATCTGATGGTACTGATATATATATGCCAGGTAGTGGGTGACCTGGATGAGTGACAGGTGAAGCTCTGAGGTCAACACCCCCTTGGAGAGTTGGGACAGAACTTACCACAGTGTCCTGGACAGGCTCACTGCCATGTTACTGTTGTGTAAAAATAAATGCCCCATCTCTGTGCTGAGCCAGCCAGATATCACAGGAGTCCTGCCCATAGCATTTAGCACTCGAGATGTGTACCTGTCTCCTTGGTAGCAGCTACTGCTAACCCATCTCTTAATAAACATGACAGGAATTGGACAAAGGTCTCTCATGTGTTGTTCCCCTCCTCTGCACCATCATTCCCAATGGATGTGTGGACACAGAGGTTAGCATGGAGTGGCTGGCCCTAGGTCACATTCCTTCTGATGAGCAGAGATAGCACTGGGTCCCACTGTGGGTGACCCCTGAGCTGCCTCTGGGCATAAGTCTTCTTACTTTATTCAACTGTGAGCTGCACACAGAAAAAAAGAAGTCCCGGCTCCCCCCCCCTTCTTTCTCTCTCCCCCACCCCCACCATCATCCCTGCCCTGCAACTATAAGAACCCTGTGAAATTGGTCCAGCCAAGCCCTGGGGGATGATTCTGTCCTTTCTCTCATGCGTGCTATCCCCAAGAACCCCCATCAATCTTCCATCATCCTTTCTACACTTTCCCTTCTAGGCCAGGTCAGCTACTCCGTCCAGTTTTTCCTTTAAGATAAGGACCTTGAAACCCCATAGCAAACCCATGGCCTCGTGCAAAGACCATATCTTCTCCTGTACCTCTGGATGCTGCCAGCACTTATCCCTTTAGAGGTCTTGTTATCTCTGCACTCACTAGTTAACTGAATGCCTGTTCTTCAGATCCTAGGCCTTCCACTGCCAGGGACCTGGGACTCCATCTCTTCTCATACTCAAATGTCCCTGTCTCAATGTTCCCTTCAGACTTCCTCTCAAATTAGCCTTTCCTTGTCAGCAACCCTGGTTCTGGCCACTTTCCACCCACAAGAGAACTATGACAAGCCATGTGACCGCCATGCCGCCAGGCTTCCTTTCCTGATCTAACTCCTGCAACAATCCAGCAGCCTGTGTGCAGCACGCCACAGTGTACACCATGGGCTTCTCCTCTCCACAGTGTGCACCATGGGCATCTCCTCTCCACAGTGTGCACCATGGGCATC
>NC_034597.1:54727228-54734696 GCF_900095145.1 Mus pahari | reverse complement strand
TGGGCTTCTCCTCTCCACAGTGTGTACCATGGGCTTCTCCTCTCCACAGTGTACACCATGGGCATCACCTCTCCACAGTGTGCACCATGGGCATCACCTCTCCACAGTGTGCACCATGGGCATCACCTCTCCACAGTGTGCACCATGGGCATCACCTCTCCACAGTGTGTACTATGGGCATCTCCTCTCCACCATAGGACCAGTCTACAGAATGCTGGGCTCCAGCCTATGCCTGCCCCTCTCATACTGCATAGACTCTTCTCCAGCTTTCTGTATCATTTGCCCAAACTGGAATCATTTTCACCTCTAAGTAGCTCAACCATCTGTCCCCTGACCTAAAAAAAACACTCACCCTCCTCTTCTCTTTCTATATGAGTGGCAATAGACTTCCTAAAAGTCCCCAAGTCCAGCCATAGAACCTGTCAGTCCTTCCAGACTTCCCAGACCCTCCAGTGCTTCTGTCCAAAGCCACTAGCCTGGTAGCTGATGTCTCCTGTAAACCAACAGCATCTCTTACCAGAGGAGGCAACCCACCACCCTTGGTGCACAGTCCCTTCATCTTAACGGCATATAGTATCTTTAGGGCACCCCCAGGAGAATGCAAATCTACCGAATGCATGGATATTCCTGGGGTGATGGGGATGAGATAGGAGAAAAGGAGAGGGGGGAGATGGGGAGAGAGAGAGAGAGAGAGAGAGAGAGAATCCCAAAGGTGGTTTGAAAGCTTTATAAAATTAATAATATAAAAATCAAGATGGCAAAGAGGTAGAGTGGAAACCTACCAGGTCTTTGGCCCCTAGGTTGCAGAGACTCTAGCCCAGTGGTTCTCACATTCTTAGCACTAAGACCCTTTAATACAGTTCCTCATGCTGTGGTGACCCCCCCAACCATGAAGTTATTTCATCGCTACTTCATAACTCTAATTTTGCTACTGTTATGAACTGTAAATATCTGATATACAACCCCTGTGAAAATGTTGGTCGACCCCAAAGGAGTCATGACCCACAGATTGACAACCACTGCTCTAGAGTAACCTGAGGGTCACTGTAGTACTAAACGGCACACCCATAATCAGAGATCTAAGATGCAGATGAGATACCTGTCACGTGATATCATATGTAGAACTACAACTAACAGACCATGCATGGAAAACCATGCTATACAAATGAGCCAGAAAGCACACAGCATCTAAGACAGGAAGTCCCACCTCTGTGTGAGCAGTTCCACATGTGCAACTTACTCCAGGTTCTCGCCTGCTCTGGCCGGCTTCTTCCCTTTGCTGTATACCTTTCGCTAGTGAACTGTCCCTGCCTCTGTTGCAGCTTTGTTTCTCTGGTCAGTTTTCCAGGGGCACAATAAACCCCAAAAGATGTGTCCTCTAAATCCCAATATTAGATAACATCAAGGGGAGCTTGGTGAGGGACCATGGCCGCATAACAGGACCAGGTTCTGTCCGGAACCTTGCTCACCAGTGTCCTAGGTCTGGATAGGGACTGTGGAGTAGTGAGATCTTCTGCCTGATTGTTGTTGTATGCCTGATCTTGGCCAAAAGGCTGAGAGGTGACCTTGTTGCTGTTTTAAAAACACCTGGACCAAGACAAGCCAACTAGACTCTGGTACTGAGAGCAAAACCGCCAAGAGAGAGAAAAGAAAGAAATGCCTGGGATCTTTGAAGATCTGCCCACCTGACCCACGTGGTCTAATGGTCCAGTTGCATTCTTGCTGGGCATCCCATTAGACAACCCTCTGTTGGCCCAGATCAGAGGGACTCTGAAAATCTAGGAGGAAGATAAGCAGGAAGGTCTGAAGCAGTCAGGATGTATATAGAGTGTGGAGTGGCAAAGCGGTGATGTTGTCCTGGCTCTCTGGACCACGGGACCCACAGTGCCAAGCAGCAGTATAGGAGCTAAGGCCATACACCAAGACTGTGAACACCAAGGCTGTGAGGATCTCGGAACCAAGCCCAGGAAAGCAAAAGTTGGGCACATCAGAAGCTGCTGCCAGGATCTAAAGGGCTCTCTCTTTCCAGCCACAGAAGGGGGTGCACTTCTCCTGTGTGGGAGAGACGAGTGTGGACAGAGGGCTCAGTAGTCTCAGATGAGCCCTGTGTCCTGAAAAGGAAACTTATTTGTCAGCTCAAGCATTGCCTCTGTCTCTGCCTGTTTCAAGCTTCTCTGGCTACATGAACCCTGCCTGGGAACCAGAACTTTGCCCACATTCTCCAACTAATATCCTCCTCGGCATGATGCCAGCTCCACTCAGCTCCTCCTCCCAGTGCTGGGCTGGATGGTACCGAGGCAGATATCTGTTTGGGGTTTTGCAGCCCCCAAACGCATTACCCCTCTCCATTCTATGTCATAGAAGTCCCTAAGAATGTGATTTTAAGAGCACAATCTAGGGACCTCAGTAAGTGGCCAGTCCCTATGCTGCCACAACTTTACAAAGTCAGTGTGTGTCCCAATTCAGGCCCGTCAGCGAGGACAGTGGTCTGTGGGGTGGGAGGCTGGGCACCTATGACTGCTGAGTTCAGGGTGCTGTGCCCCTCTGGCAGACTCTTGTCTTTGCTCATCTAAGCTTTCTTTTGCTCCCTTTACAAGCTGGCACTAGACGTGGGGCCGAGAGCCAGATTGGTGACGAAAGCTGTCAAAAAATATCTCCCCTCCAGAGAAAGCAAAGGAAAACAACATCTTGGTGGGGTTTTCCAGGGCGAAGGAAGAGTGAAGTCGTCTCTCTTGCCTTCTATGCGTTGCCTAAAAATGGCAGTTTCGCAGAGGGAAAACATATCCCCCCCAACCCCGGAGCAAAGCCGGGGGTTTGTGGTGTGAAAGGCAGAGCCTGTGTACCAAGCACAAGGGTGCAGATCTGCCCGAGGCGCGGCCGCCAGGGCTGTTTTCATAGGAGCTTTGAGTGGGCAGAAAGAGGTTTGGAAAGAAGGAAAAAATAAAATCTTTGTTTTATGAACATAGAAAAGAAATATGTCCTGGATTGAATTCAAAGCAGGGCTTGGCAGGAAGCCGGCCTGGTGTAAAGACTTTGGAGTGTGAAGAGGCAAGGCAGTGCCTCGTGTGTCCCCTCCCAAAAACTCTGGTCACTCTTGCAACAGATGGCTCAGCAGCAGGAGGCACTGCAGACTGGAGCCCATGCCTTGAGGACTACAAAGTCCTTTAGAACTTTTTCTTTTTGAGGCAGGGTCTCACTCTATCCCAGATTGGCTTGAACTTACAACGTGGCCCAAACTGCCCGTCAAGTCCCAGCATACCTCCTGCTCTGTTTTTCCAAGTTCTGGGAGTACAGGGGTGAGTCACTGCACCCAGTCTTCCTTAGACGTCAGCTCACGAGCCCCCTGAGGAGACTGAAGGAGGCAATGACCATAAAGACAGGAACACAAGTGATCTGATCTACGGTGGGCGCTGAGCAGCGGTGTCTTTGCTGATGGGAGAGATGGCATTGATGATCAAGGAGACTATGGCGATGGCGGGTAACGGTGATGGTAACTGTGGTGATGTCAACTGTCGTAATCATGAAGCCATGAGGATAGCACTGATGTTGGTGCCAATCCTGAGGTGATGGAGAGGATAACAGACAAGGGAAAGATGATGGACATGATAATGATACAGGTGATGGATGACAATGAGCAACAGTAGTGGTGGTGATGATCATGACGGTGATATAGATGGTGATGACCACAGTCCTGCTGATTGTTCTAACGATTAAGATGACCATAAGAGGATGGTGATGAACAGCATGGTAATTATGGTGATGGTGGTCATGAAGATAAAGATGGTGGTGCTGGTGCTGATGGTGACTATGATACGACTGATGGTTTTGATGAGAATAAAGATGATTATGTTGGTGATGGTGAGGATGACTCCTCCCCCGATCACTGTAGGCACCACTCTATAGCCCTTTCCCTTCTCAGCTCTGCCTACCTCTCAAAGTTCCTTAGATACAAGTTACTCAAAGGATAGTTTGGCAACATCCTACATCAACCAACCTCCTGGCTGTGTGTGAATTAGGCAGACACCCAGGCCTACCTTGGATTTTCTGGTTGATTACTCTGAAGGAGGCCCAGGATTACATATCTTCACGAGCTCCCCAGTGGTTCTGATGAGTCCTAGAGACAGAGTTTCCCCAGTGTTCATCACCTTATTGTACAAACGAGGAGTATGAGGGCTGCAGAGGAGCAAGCTGGCCCATGTGGGATGGCAGAGCCAAGACTAGAACCAGAACGTCCAGTTCCAAGGATGGTGGCTCATCACTCCAGCCCTGTGTCCTTCATCCAGCAAACACAAGGCAAGAGCCAACAACAGGATGCAGAGCACAGTCAAGGACAAGAATAAACCCAGACACAGGCGATGCTTGTGCATCTCAGGTGGAGTGAATGAACTCATGGGAATGGGTCAGTGCTCGGGGTGGGGAAGGGAGGAGAGGGTGGGGTGGGGCTGAGTGGGAAATGCTGCATGGATGGGGAACCTAAAGTCAAAGAAAATCTCAAAGACCCAAGAAGACAGCCGAGGAAGCCAGACCTAGAACTCTGAATTAGTGTGGCTTGGCCACACAGAAAGAGGGCAGAGACAATGGCACAAGGCGGGCACAAGACAAGAAATGTGTGTGTGTGTGTTTTTGTGTGTGTGTGTGTGTGTATTGGGGGGTGCTTCCCAGAAAGGGAATGATGTGGGGCTTAGAAAGCACAGCTAGACAACAACCTATAACTGGATGAAAATAATGACAACTTTGTCCCCAGGCTTAAACCCTAGAAGTACCGGTGAGCATGATCATCATGTCCCTAGTGGGGCAGTTGCAAACTTCTTTCAGCTTCCCCTGCCTCTCTCAGTACAGAGGAGCTGGGCAGAAGTGGGGAGTTTGATACCCACCATGGCCAGGCTTCTCTGGTCACCATGCCAACCCAACAAGCACAGTATCTCTATCTTTATCCCACCAGCCCCACCTACTCCCATGCTACTACCCAGCAACAGTGACTCTTTGAATTGACAGGCATCACTTGGTCACACATGAGAGGTCACATGTGGTAGGTGAAGGTGGTGGCACTTCCTATTGATACCCTCAAAAGCTCTGGGTTTCATATACAGACGCAGTATCAGGGTATCTTAGGGCCACCCTAAGATGTTCCCTCATCCCAGAGGCTTTTGTGTTGGGATCTAGGTTTCTAGGGTGGCACTTTGCAAGAGTGCTTGGAAGCCTTTAAGGAGATGGGCTTCACAAAAGCCCTCGGGTTAATTGAGAGTGCAGTCTCAAGAGAAATGAAGATGTTTCTCTGTGGACCTTCATTAATTCCCACAGGAAGACTGTGATGGAGCTTGAGGCTAGCCCCTCCTGCAGCCTTCTGAGTTCCTGTTTGTCAATGTGATCATATCACTCTTGCCAACAGCCAAGTGACCTGACCAGAGCCTGTAGCATACTCCCTGGACTGTTAGCCTCCAGAATGGTGAGCTAAATACACCTCCCTTTCTTCAGCAGCAGCTCGCCTTACGGATTTTGTTATGGTAAGGGAAAGCTAATACACAGCAATGACAGGAGTCTCTCTGAGCCTCAGTTTCCCCTCATTCGGAAAATGGGCACCATGGTACTTACCTCAAGAGGCTGTCATAAGTTCAACAGACTAGTTATGACCAACAGCCAACCCAGCACGGGTGCCAGCGATCTGATGGCTGTGCTGATGATGATGATAACGATGACGACGATGACGTAGCAGCCCATTTTCAGCTCACACCATCGGCATCACCGCCAGCATCAGCAGCATGATGGAGCTCTCCTCTTGCGGTGCATCAGCTTGGCACCCTCCGCAGCCATGCAGAGCCCAAGAATGAAATGTAAAGGTTGGCTCCAGGGAAAACAGGGCCCAAAGGGACCAGGATGTAAGTGGAGCTCAGTGAATCCCCACAAACATGGAGGAGGCTCTTGGGTGGGATGGGGTGGGACCTGTAGGCCAGAGTGCCAGATCTAGTCTGGGGCAAACATTTTAGAACCCGGAAGACCTTGAAGCCTTTCCTAAAATGCCCTGATCTGCCCAAAATTATCTCGATCGATTTCACAGACACTCACTGTCACAGGTTTCCCTTAGGGGGTGGGTCCAACCCTGGGAGGTCACAGATGGTGATCTCTCCTTACACGCCACAAACGACAGGCAGTGGGTGGATCATTCTGCATGTCAATTTTAAATCCATCATCTTGGTGGGTATGGTAGAAGTTGCATGCGTGACTTGAGAATTCGGACAGGAAACTGAGAACAGGATGTAAACGGTTTCCCTTTGGTGCCACAGCTCCATACAGGCAAAAACAGAACTCAGCCAGACTACATCCAACTAAATGCAGGTGAGAAACCAGACCTGAGAAGACCTGCTTGCCCGGCAGAGGGAGAGAAGAGCGTTTCCAGGCTGAGAGCACCCTAAGTGTCTGGAGGCTGGTCTGTCATACCTTAGAAGAGAGGATGGGGGAGCCGAGGGAACCCAAGAGAGCTCTGGTGAAGAAGTCTTCAAACAGCTAAACCTGAATCTTGCCACCAGAAACTTCTGGAAGCTTGTCAAAAGCAAAACTCTCAGCTCTCCCCTACCTCGCCCTACTAAGTCCACACCTCTGTGGCTGGGACCCAGGCACGCGCCTTTCTACAAATCCTCCGAGAGACAGTACCCTGAAGCTTGAAATTTTACCACATTAAATCTGATAGATGCCAAACCTGAGGAATACTTCTCCCAGGGTTTATGGGAAAGAGATCCTTTGGAAGAGATTCTACAGAAGTTTGAGATAAATTCCACTAGGCTGATACTGCTAAGTTTTCAAACCACGGTTTCACCCTAAAAGCTGAGTATGTAATTTTGACACCTTAGCAGGCATCAGGGGCCACCAGTGATAGTGGAGGCAGCGTAATATCTTTTGTGAGGTCAAAGGTCAGAATGGAGCATGCCTGTCAGGCTCCACTCAGGACAAGCAGGTATGGACTTGCTTCTGTCAGAATCTGACACCCAGCAAGTTAGTGTCATCTAGATCTGCTCCTCATAGACCCCCACTCACACAGCAGCAAATGTGACTGTTCAGCCCAGCATCCAGATCTGTCTTCACCCAAGGGAGAGGAGCTCACCAACCACAGCTCCATCACAGCGTAGAGGACTGTCACTGACAACTGTGCACCTGAGACGGCCAGCACCTCCCAAACTTTATGTTCTGTGCATGAAAAAAAGAAGTGATCACGTGTCATGACAGGCAACCAAGCAAACCGTTCACTAGAACCCATGATTCCCAATGCATGCCCTCAGGTGGGCCCATTTTTCTCGCTTAGCAACTTGGCAGTGAACATTCTAGGTTTTAGCTCAGAGGATCCTTTATAAGAAGCCCGATGCTAGTTCTGTGTGGGGATCCTGGGTGGAACTTCACTTCAAAAAGATACTTCCGTATTTATTGATTGGGGTTTTATCACATTTACATTTGATGTGTGTGTGTGTGTGTGTGTGTG
>NC_034597.1:54683704-54726858 GCF_900095145.1 Mus pahari | reverse complement strand
GGCAAGATGATTCCAGTTAACAAATGGAGTGTAGGTTTGGAATTTGCTAAGAGGAGTGTGTGTGTGTGTGTGTGTGTGTGTGTGTGTGTGTGTGTATGTGTGTGTGTGTGTGTGTGTGTGTGTGTGTGAGTGTGTGTGTGTGATGTATGTACGTGTGCAGAGGCCAGAAGCCAATGTCTGGTCTCTTCTTCAAAAGCTCTCCACTATAGTTTTTGAGACTAGGTCTCTTATTGAACTTGAAGCTCACCAATTCTGTTAGGCGGGCTGCCAGTGAGGGCCGAGGATGTACCTGTGCCCACTTCTCCAGCACCAGGATTAGAGGCACACACCATCACACCCAGTTGTGGGTGCTGGGGATATGAATTTGGCCCTTAGGCTCAAATGGCAAGTACTTCGCTGAATGGGCCATCTCCCTAGACCCATTAAGACATTGTTAAATGTTCTCATGAGGAGAAAAAAAAAATTAAGCCTTTGAGGTGATGGGTATGCTAATTAGCTTGATTATGGTAATCAGTTCACAATGTATGTTTATATCCAAACATCCTGCTGTATACCTTAAACACACAGGTTTTGTCCATTGCTGGGGGTGGAGGGTGCAGACGACTCCGAGGAGTCTTCAGTACAGGCTTTGGCTGTCCAGTGCTGAGTCATGGATGCATGACTCAGGGTATCCTGTGGCAGAGTAGGGAGTCTACACTAGGAATGATTTTATACGGTCTAAGGAAAAATATAGAACAAAATTAAAGTGCATCATGACTAATCTTCCATTTTGATACATTTTGTATTCATTATTTGTGTGTGGAGGGAGCAAGGGAATTTCAGAGTCTGTCTATGAAACTTACTGTGTAGCTAAGGCTGGCCTTGAACTCACAGAGACTTTCCTGCCTCTGCCTGCCAAGTTTGAAGATTAAAGGTATGTGTCATCATACCTACCTAATTTTCCTTTTTAAAAATTACTGTGAGTCCTGGGACAGTTAAACTCAGATGTCATATGTCCAGTTTCAGATCTGAAAAGTGAATAAGTTCTGATGATAGCAGGGACTTGATGACATTGAACTGTATACGTTTGAAAATGGCTAAAATAACTAATTTGAGGTTTGTTTTGCCACCTAAAACATTCATCACATTGGTTTGCTAAACAGTCATGGTGTCAAACTGCTTTCTAAATATTCAGGTTGGTGGGATGGAGAGATGGTTAACAGTTAAAAGCACTTGACTGCTCTTGCAGAGAGGATCCGAGTTCAATTCCCAGCACTCACAAGGCGGCTCAGAACTATCGTAATTCCAGTGCCCTCTTCTGGCCTCTGCAGGCACTGCACACATACACAGACACATATATGATTGAAAATAAAAATAAATTTAAATACTCACGTTTACGCCTATAGTTTAGTGCTGTCCTCAAAAAGGTTCTTTCTGAAGAGGACAACAGTTAATGCAGTCTCGAAACTAGATCCAGTGAAAGAAGAGGTGACTGAATGGTCATCCTTAAATGAGACAGATCTATCAACCGTGCAAGGCACAGGGAACATTGCAAGAGAGTGAGCAGAAAGACTGTAAGAGCTGAGGGCCAAAGGAAAGCGCCATGGAACGATGTCTTCTGGACCTGTCGAGACCACTGCACCTGTGAACTCACAGCAGCTGTGCCTCCTGCCCAAAACGAGACCTGTCAATATCCCAGCTTGGCATGGGAGGGAGGTCATGAGGCTCCACTCTGTCCTGAATAGCCATTTGCAGTTGATGGCTGCTGGAGGAGGGAGAGGGACTGTAGCCATTGGTAAACAGCCTGTGCTCCAGGAGAATTCCCCATCTATGCTCGTGCAAGCAGCCTAACTAAATACAGCAGGGCTTGCACACATGTGCATGCACACACACATACACACACACACACACACACACACATGCACACACACATGCACACACAAACACACAAGCACACACACATGCACACACAAACACACAAGCACACACACATGCACGCACGCACACACATACACACACGGTAGGAGAGGACCTTCTTAGAAAGAATGTGGTCTACAGGAAGAAGAAAGGATAAGGCAGGATATGATCGAGGTACATTATGAATTTATATGTGCATAAGGTTGTCAAAGAATACATTTTTTTAAAGCTTTCAAAACTTTAGCCATAATTGCAGCAAATGAAGGACAACAGCTCTAGCAACACAACCCCAGAGACCCCCAGATGGGGTGATTCTCACCCCTTACAGGCTTTGGCTGATGCTGAAGGGCCCGACTTCACAGAGGGGAACACTAAATTCAGAGGTGTCCACTGCCCTGACTGACCTCTCAGAGTTTGTCTCCCTGTTGGCCACACTGAACTCTCTGTCCACTCTCTACAACCAGAGAGGGACCACACTACCCTCTGACTCGCCCATACCCCGTGTCAAATAGCAACCAGGCAGTAGCAATACTGAGCTGGGGAGATTCCAGCATGAAAGTCTTGATCCTCTGTGACCTGTGAGGCTGAGTTCTGTCCCTGGCTGGTCACATTCTATATCATGTCTCTGGCAACAGGTAGCCTGCCTTACCTATGTCTTAACTATGGTTCTTAAAAAACCAGGTGGAGAGATGACTCAGCGGTTAAGAGCACCATCTGCTCTTCCAGAGGTCCTGAGTTCAAATCCCAGCAACCACATGGTGGCTCACAACCATCTGTGATGGACATCTGATGCCCTCTTCTGGTGTGTCTGAAGACAGTGACAGTGTACTCACATACATAAAATATATAAATCTTTAAAAAAAAAACAAAAAACAAAACAACAACAACAACAACAACAACAAAACCAGGTTGGTTAGGGTATGACTTAGCGAGGAAGTCCAGATCTTGCCCAACTCTGTGGAAGTTTTTCCACATCCCCTGTTCCACCAGCATCCCTGCGTCATTTTGAAGGAATTCAAGATTGGCAAAAATCCCATATTAATGTCTCTTAATACGCACTTCAATATTAGAGAGCAGAGGTACTGTCAGCCCACACTCTGTTGTTATGACAGACTATCTGAGGCCAAGCTATTTATGAGGAAAGAGAGAGAGCTGGGTAGAGGACTCCAGGAGCGCTGGTGTCTGCAAGGGCCTGCTGCTGCTTTCATTCACGATAGGAAACAGAAGCACCACAGACGGGTATGCCAGGGACAGGACACCAGCTCAGCCTCCCTTTAAAACAACCCGTCCCTGAGGTAACCGGCCCAGTCCAGTTTGGTGAGAAGAGGAGTGCTTCTCTCCTCTTAGTGGCCCTGCCTTCCAAACAGGCCGCAATGGTAATCAGCTCTCACCAAACATCTGAGAAAGGACAAGCCATTTTCTAACTAAAGAAGGTAAGGACTGTGGAGGGGGAGCGGCCGCACACTGCCTGTTCCAGACACTATTACGCTCAGACTTAAGTAAGATCTGCATTTCAGGTATTGCCTGTTAGGAAGTGTTGCTAGCTGGGATGATCTAAGCTCCCAATCACACCTTCCTGCTTTGCCTGCAGTGGTGCTATAAAAGAGGGTGGTGGAGGGGGCTCAGAAGCATCTCTGAAAACCTGGGTGACTTTGAAAGTGTTCCTGAGAGCCACCTGTATCCTTGTGACTCAGATCCGCAAGCAAGCAGGAAGCAAGTGCGGAGGCAGGCCAGCTGGATTCGGGGTGTCAGACAGACAGCAGGAAGCGTGGCAGACCTGGCCTCAGCCTCTCAAGAAAAGCCAAGTCAGGTCCTAGGTGGAAGGCAGCTCATCAACCCACAGACAGTGAGGGAGTTCCCAAGCTGACAACTTCTGTTCTTTAATGAGCACTAGGTGGTGTGACAGTGTGAACGCAAATGGAGTGTGAGCCCGACTTTCCCATGTCTGGGTGGTCTGTCCCTTACTTACCCACTGGGAGCTGCTCTAGAGGCTGTGCTCGGGCTGTCTGAGGATGCATTAGAAATAGGGCAGTGGGGACAGATTCTGAGTGTCTGATGTTCTGGATGGAGGCCAGAGGCAGCAGCAGGCAAAGGGTCACTGTCTGTGTCACTCTAGAGACTTTAGCATATGGGTCCCATGTCCCAGTGGTGTCCCAAGCCACTTGAGTGAGCCATAGGTGGCTGTCCTATCCTGGGCCAACCCTGGTCTCTGCTTCCTTTTCTCCTGGCCTGCATTCACATCTCAGTCCTCTCACTCACCTTCAACATGTCCCCTTGTCAGAAGATGGGCTTGGATGACTGGCTACTCGGGTACCTTGTGGCCACAGGCTGCAGCTCATACCAATGACATCACAAGGTATCCATGGGGCAAGATCAGGACAGGTTCTTTGTGTGTCCCCTTAATAAATGTGCAGAGTCACCAAGCAAGCAGATGTGGCCAGCTGCAGTAGTAGAACCATCTGTAAGGTCATGTCTGGCTTAGTGGCCTCTCTGGGCCAGGTGCAGGGTTTGTAGAGTGTCCTACTCTTGGAAGAGCCTCATCCTGCGATCTGGTGGCTGGGAAGGCCTGTGGGCTGCCTGGAACCTTCTAGAATCACCTGTTGCCTCTTTATTCTTGGCTGGTAAGGAGCCTAAACTGGGTCAGGATTAGACCCACAAACGGTTCCAAGCTAACTAACTGTTCTGGTGGGGCCTTTTTTTCCACGTTGCCTCTTCATGCCCAGAAACTCGTGTCTGAGTACATACTCAAATGAACATGGTACCAGTTGATGGGGCTGGCAGAAAGAATCAGGATCTGCCCCATCCTGAGAAGGGGAAGAGTCAAAAACACCAATGTTCAGAGGCTGAAGACCTGAAGACCCAAATCTTATGAGGCTGAAGACCCAAAGTCTTAAGGGGGCAAAATGCTGAAGACCCCAATCTTAGGCTGCTTTAAGTAGAGTGACCCAGGAAGTCTTTCTTGGAAGTCAGAGGCCAAAACAAACAAACAAACAGTGGCAAAAACAAGACTAACCAATGAAGAGTGGTATAAGCCAATGCCCGCGGGGAGCAACGGGTCAAGGCTGGGGACTTTTCCTGGGGAGAGAGAAACACTAGTGCTGGCAGTGAACACATCAGGCTGCTCGACCCAAAAGACATCTAGAAATGGGTAAGAAACAGGAAAACAAGATGTTAGCCAACTCCACAGGGCTGACCCCTCCGTCAGGGTTAAACACCCACGTGGTGTCACCAAGGGGCAAGTGCAGCAGTCACAAGGTCACTATCCACCGCGGCATAGCTGAAAGACATTCTTTTTTATTGTGTGCCTCAGTTTCCCCTTGTCGTAAGTCATACGGCTTTTGCCATCCAGACGTGAGCCGTCTGCCAGGTAAAACCTTGATCCACTCAACACCGTTTACAGGGTGCCAATCTCAGTAAAGGGGCATCGGGAGTGGTCTGCAGCCTCTGGGAGCCCTGGAATGGCATTCCTCTCTGCACAATGCAGCAGGCAGGGCCGACTGGCGGAGGAACACACTGGATCCAGATAGAGTTCAAGTACATGTTTCACCATGGGCCACCATGTCTCATCGTGTCACTTGTCACCCGGGCCAGGTCTCAGAGCAGGAAGAACAGTCTAAGAGACTCTGGCTGCGACAGTCTAGGACTCTAGGGAGAACCTGGAGGAGGCAGGCTTGGAGAGACTCCCCTGTCACACTAACACTCACTTGAGGAACTTTTAGGACACTCCCTATGTTCCACACTTATCCACGTTAGAGGAATTTGGTTACAGGGCTTAGGTGCTGCTGGTGGAAGGACAGACAGCCTTGAGTGGGACAAACAGGTCAAAATCTAGTATGCCCTCTTCCTGCCTTCCTTTATATGACGGCAGGGCCTGTCCCTGTGTGGCTAGGACCCCACCCTAGGGATATTGTATTTCTTGTTCCAGACCTCACACTCCTCATTTGTAAAGGGGGACTAAGGGTGCGGGAAGAGGGTTCGTTTTGCTTTCCGAAGTCTCTGCAGTGCTGTGGAAGCCAGCTATGCACTTGGCCCTCCCTCGGGTGGCCCACTGCCCCGCTGGCAGCTGGGATGAACCCATCAATCACAGCTCAGATCAATCCCAGATCCTCTCACGCTAATTAGACAGAAATCTGCATCCTGTATTCTTTCCCAGACACGGAAATAAAAGATTCATGGGCTGGAGGGGGGCAGCCTGCAAGAGACTCTAGGGAGGCCCAGCTCAGGAGCCTCCTCCCAGTAGGCGCCATCCTTCCTGCCCCCTCCCTCTCACCCTCCCTTCCTTCCTCTTCCTTCCCCTTCCCCCCTTGTCTCCCAGAAACAGATGAGCCTGATTGACCCGGCAGGGCTAGAATTTATCAATGGCTTGTTCTGTCTGGAAACGACTTTCATTGATCAAATCTGTTTCTAGCCTTCTTGTCCTGAGATTTCCCACAGGGACCAAGATCCACTTACAACAGCCCTGTGGATAAAAATAAAAACATCCCCCGGCCCACGAAATTTCATTTTCCCCTTTGGTTCCTCCCAATAAATACCGCCCCCTCCCCCCCCCCACACACACACTGGGAAAGTAGAAGCAATACACCCCACTAGGTGGATGCAGTGTGTGTGTGTGTGTGTGTGTGTGTGTGTGTGTGCCTTAGTGCACATGTGGAGGTCAGAACACAACTTGGGAGTGGGGAGGCATCACTTTTTCTATTAGTATGAGAGTCCTGAGGCTGAAGCTCCGGTCATTAGGTTCGATGGCAAGTGTCTCTACCCACTGAGCCCTTCAGCAGTCCAGAAGCAGCTACTCTCCAAGTCTCTCTGCTCATTAGAATTCTGTGACCTCAACAGTGCTCACACACATGGACATGTGTGTGCACGGACAAAGAAGGCCAGGCCTGGTATCAGGAGGCCAGCAAGGGAGAGAGGGTGGACCCCACCTTCCTCTGGACACGGCCTTTCCCACTGGGCCCAGGTAAGTCATATCAGGAAGTGATATGAAGAAAGGCAGGGCCAGAAGGAGAGACAGGCAGCTCAGGATGACTTGGTATTAAACTCTCCAGTTCTGATGACTCGATGGCATGAGACCCAGTAGTGAAGCTCAGCTGAAAGACGGTATCGCTCTGAACAAGAAGTTCATCCATGGAACAATGTTCAGGTTGTACACATGACAGTTAGGGCACTGCCAGTTATTGCTAACATTATAAACACATGCCAATGTCATTTAGAGCATTGGGTGAGCACAGGAATCCTAGGCCCCCAGGCCAAGTCCTTCAATTGCAGGAGGGATCCCCTTCCTCCACAAACCGGTCTGGAACATTTCATAGTACACAGGCAACCATGCTCTAAAAGGGACAACTGCCCCATATTCCCTGATTATCCTTCAGGAAGTCTAATATCTGCCTACACTGAAGGGGACCACTAGGACCACTGCCCCACCTTACAAGTGGGTAAGAAGATGGGCAGAGAGCATGGGATGATACAGCATGTTGTCACTGGTGAGTGAAAGTCAGAGCGAGGACAGCCAGGGTTTCTCTAATACATTCATAGGCCCTGGGGCACCAGTGGAAGCCTCAATGGGGGTCAAGTTGTTTTCTCAATGTAGATTATAAATGCCCAGAGATAGGCTGAGAGCCACAGGGAGGTGGCTGGCAGTACACAGAGGTTCTGCTTGGATGTCTGAGGGAGAAGGCATCAAGGGCACAGCTACTTCTGGTAAAGTAGTGAGACAATCTATTCAAGGAGACAACTATGAGGTGCGCAGGGCACTGCAGTGGGGGTGAGACAGAAATCCTTCCTGATACAACTAGGACATGTGGGGATTCAGAGTCAAGAATCCAGACGAGGC
Organism: Mus pahari; assembly: GCF_900095145.1. NCBI lineage: Eukaryota > Metazoa > Chordata > Mammalia > Rodentia > Muridae > Mus > Mus pahari. The sequence continues at coordinate 54,719,132 of NC_034597.1, read as the reverse complement.
TAGTAGATAAAAATGGCCAGAGATGGTGAGGGGACCCCTGTGTGCTGGGTCCAGGACTCTTGCTGTAGGTAGGCTAGGGTGGGGAAGCCATACAGGTTGAGGAGATGAATCTGGTTGGGGATTGAAGGTAATGCGCTCCCCAGTCTACAATGATGAAGCCTTTGGAGAGGGTGGATAGTGCACTTGAGACTCAGCTCTTAGAGATGATTTGCGTATGGCTTCCACACCTGACACTCCCTACTCCATGTGACATATAATGACCCCATGCCACATGCTCCCAGAGGGCATCTGCATATCTTGGATCTACTGGATTCACCAGGACAGAGCATCCTGCAGTGAAGACAGGGGCTCCTAGAAAGACATTACTGCCTTACAAACAGGTAAGGGTATCTTGGCACTGGGAGAGTACGGTACAGGGAAAGACCAAAGCCTTAAGCAACAAGACAGCCTCTGTCTTGCTCAGCTCTGGGGCCAAAGGTCACACCTGTGAACATAGTACTTCTTCCATATGTTTCTCTGTGCAGTGTTTCAGTCAGGCACCAGAGAGCAACAATCTCACAGGAAATCCTCTCTACTGGAGGCTTGCCATGTTCTGTTCCTTCATGTTCTTATGAGCATCCCCTGCTGGTTGGCCCCACGGGAGGACGCCTGGACAGACAGAGGCTGATGTTAGGAGGTCTCCTACAGTATGTATCCAACTTGGGGAGGCAGAGAAAGCCCCGTCCAGTGACCGTTTCCTGGGCATTGCCGCCCGACTTCTCTTTATGCATTTACTGGGAAGTTCTTATTACACGGCTGTAATCGCATTTCTCATAAGTTTCCCCCTTCCCCATCTCCTCTCCATGGTCCATGTGGTTGAACTGCTGAGTTCCTTGACTGCTCTCAAGCTCTTCTGAGAGCCACTGGGCACACACGCTATGTGGTGGGGCATGTTGCAAGTGGGCACATGGTCCTTTACATATCTTGACACCTGGTTTAAAGTTAAAGATACTCAGCTGAGGTGGGGTGATGCCACGGTATGTCGGGGGGTGTGACCGCCTGGTCCAACTTCTGGGGAGGAGCAGGTGGCTTGAACCCCTGAGCCCCAGAGTCTGAGTAGCCTAGAAAAACAGAAAGGCGAGTAGGAAGTGACATGACAACAGCCTTGGCAATCCCTCAGAACTCTGTGCCCTCATTCCTTCTTTTCCTTTAACCTTTCCCATGCCTGTGAGCAGACTCCACCCCCTTCACTTCTTAGATCAGGAACAGCCATCTTGGCATCCTAAAGCGTGACTTACCAGGCCACTCAAAAGCCTCCTCATCCCCCTAGAGCCACGCTGTTCATAAGAAGCTAGTTCTGCTTTCTCTCTACACTAAATCCAAAGCAGCAATAAGCAACTGCTCTGCATGAATCCCACATTCTGTACAGCCATTAGCACGCTTATGGATGCCATAGCTCTCAATCCTTCTGTCTCTCCTCACTCCCATCTAAGTTGCCCGTGGAGAGATTTCTGTGCTTTTGTTCACGGCTGAGACATTAGGAGGGCCTGGCACATAGTAGGAGCTCAAGAGCCACATGTTCAACAAATGAAATAAATGAATAAGAAGTGGCATTAGTCCAGCCATGCCAGCGTTTACCCTGCGTCACACGCAACACTGCAGCACATCTAAATGGCAGTGGTACAGAACCTCTGCCAGATACAGCCAGGGGGCACCCAGCTTCTCTGCTTTTTGTGCAAGCCACTCCTCTGTCTTTCTGCCTCCACTGAGAAGGCTCCTCCCCAGCCTTCAACTCCCACTGTACTGTCCCCTCCTCTTTGCAACATTTTGGATCCCCCCACACGTGGTGCCTTCAGCAGAGGACACAGTAGAGGCTATTAAAAGCAATCCTTCAGGTAGTGCTCACATCCTCCTGACTTTACAGCTGCCCTTCCAAGACAGGAACTTTCACTTAGCAGACAGGAAATGGCCCCAAAGCCCAGAACTCTTGCTCAGCCAATCACACAGGGAGAGAGATGTCCCAGCTTACTAAGTTGCACACTCAGGTCTGTCTACCTGGGCAGCCCACGGAGTCTCTGATCCACACGTAAGAGGACGGATGCCTCAGGCTAACATGCGCCTGGCATAGCTGCATTCTTTCACCTCCTGACAAAGGCACCAGCTACTCCCCAGGCATGGACACTGTGACAAGGCACTATCCGGCACAGTAGAGGGTAATGTTCATCCAAGTCCTGAGAAGAGAGCAATCACTGGGATCGAAAGGTGGGGTAGACATTAGGAATGAAAGGAGGAAGATGGAAGGAAAGGAAAAAAAGAAAGGGAAGAAAAGGAGAAGGGAGGGAGGAAAGAAGGAAAGGATGGAGATATGCCGGCAAGCAGGGAGGGGAGAGGACACAAACAGGAGGCATGCCCTGGAAGAATGGTGTGAGGTGTTCCCTTCTCTAGGTTTCCTCGTATCCTCCCCTGGGCCTCCCCTAAGCGCCTTCGTTTCATCACGGAGCCTGGAGCCTGCCTGTCTACTCTGCTCCCAGGGAGGCCCCACCCAATGGGCAGCTGCAGAGCCATCTGCTGCGAGGGCGGTGGCAGCACCAGCTCCAGGGTTTGTTTACAAACTGGGTTCTGCATGTTAGAGAAACATGATACCTCTTCCAGGCATTGTGTGGTGCCAGGTGGAAGGAGGGACCGGTGAAGACCTTGGTGTGCAGATCAAGAACCAAGACCTGTGCATAGTGTGGAGCCCTTATCCTTGTCACTGTCCTTTACACACCTGTACCAGCCTGTGGGTCCATGGTGGAACTCTGGCCAAGGTAACAGCATCTATATAAGGGCTTGTGAAGGATGAAGCTGGGTGACATTACAGGGTGCTCTAGGCCACATGGGCCTTCGGTATCTTACAGAACGCCACGCGGGTCCAATTTCTCCCACAACTCAGGATATTCCCTTTTGTGATAGTTGCAATAAACAGATGACAAGATCTACATTAAAATATACCTGTAAGACAAAAATCCATTTACTAAGAGATTAAGAATATTGTAAGAGCCAGATGGCTCAGTGGGGTAAAGTTTTTCCATGCCAGCACGAGGACCTGATTTTAAGCCCCAGTACCCACATAAAAGCCAGTGTGGTGAGCTTGTACAGAGACAGGGAGATTCCTGGGGCTCACCGACAGCCCGTCTAGCCTAATCTGTACGTTCCAAGTTCAGTGAGAGACCCCGTCTCAAAAAATGAGGCAGAGAGCAATAGACAAAGACTTCTGATGTAGATGCCTAGTAGGGCACACAGGCGCGTGCACACGCAAACACCACACACAGTGTATGGAACCTTGAGGTCAGAGCACAAGTAAAAGAAAGGAGACAACTACAATTTAAAAAGACAATTCAGGTGCCACAGGAATATGCCAATCCTGATACAATCTGTGAGAACAGCTCTGGGTAGTAAATATTATTTTACAAATGATCCAAAAAGAAGAAACACTATATCCCAGATCACAATGGTACTGGGATCCAGGTCTAAAGTCTGTGATCTCGCTGTGGTGCCTGCACAGGAGATAGATGAGAAATAATTTGCTTCCTGGCTCAGCCTGAAACAGCTGGGCTGCAGCACCACACTGAAATCTGGCCTCATTGCACAGGGACAGTGGCAATTCTCAGCTGGAGCAACAACTTAAAGAGCTGTTTTAAAATTTCCAAATTAGCAAAAATGGGAGCAGGCTGATTAGAAAACGCCACCTAGCTGTCCTTGCTGAAGGCAATATAGACCCATGAAGGCCAATCCCCAAGTTAGGGTGAATCTTAGTACAAGTCTGTTTGTTTAGTCAACACTGGAAATCTGTGTGGCCATTGAGAACTGTGAATCCTTTGTCAGGGCAATGAAGACACAAAACACAAGGGCAGCGGAAGGTGGTGGTGGTGTCTGCCCAGCATGCTGAAAACTGCCTGGAGCCCTTTGTCCATAGCAAAAGTGCTGAGTGCCCCCTTGGAATGTCTCTGTCCTTGGTGCTGAAGCCGTGTCACAGGAAGATGTCTTGAACACCAAAGATCATGGTCCTGAAGCTGCCCCTAGGACTCTGTCCAAGGTGCTGAGTAAAAACTGGGTCTGTCCAGGGTGCTGGGATTTCACCAACGGGGTTCTGTACAGCGTGCCACAGAAGCCCCCGAAGTGTTCTGTTCAAGGTTCCAAGAAAGCACAAGATGAGGACTGAGAATGAGAAATCCATTCCCATCTTCCTGGAGCAGGGACTGAGGGTCAGACAGGTCCATTAAGCCTACTTGGCCTAAATATGGAGAGGGAGGGAGGGCTAGGTGCACCCTGGAGGGAAAGGTAGGTGGCTGCCAGCAGCTACAGTGCTAGGTCTGCAACTGAAGCCCTTCAAGGGGATCTGTGTGTGTATGGGTCAGACCAGGACACCACAGCAGGAGATGCTGCTGCTCTTATCTCACAGCCTGCTGGGTCCCTTAGCCACGCTCCTCCCTCTAAAGAGCAAGCAAGCAAGCAAGCAAACATCCTGCGGGGTGAAACCAGGACAGCAGTGGGCTAATACATCCAGGACAAAGTCATCTGGAAACACAGAATGCCATAGAACAGGCAGGTCAAGAAAACTAGGACTGCTGAAAGAAACTAGACATGACAGCAGAAAGCAAGACAGGTCCAGTTTGGAAGTCCAACAAGGCGGGAGAAAAAGCTGTCAGTATGGGGTCTGTCCAGACACAGGCTAGTATTGCCCGGGCACTGGGGGAAACAAGCTATAGACAGAAAAGCAGATTAGCACAGCCCAGTGGTCCACAGAGCCAAAACAAAGGTAAGGGAGAGCCACCGGCTACTCAAGAATGCCAGGGGATTGCGGCCTGGGATCTATGAACCAAGTGTGCACGAAATGTATTTGCATGTGCCTTCATTCACCCCTGCCCTGAGAACAACTTTACAAAGGAAATATAAAGACCCCAAACCTCCAGCTCCACAAGGTTATGGGGCACTTACTTCAAACCTATCATGCCCAGGATCCAAGGGAAAAAAAGAGATGGATTCTCAATGAAATGATTACAGTTAAATCATTTTGAAAATATTTTAAAGGAGTAAAAAGCTCCAGGAATAAACATAACCCTCTGAGGTGATGGTGTTATATTTTGAGCTTTACTTATTTTGTGGAGCAAACTTTAAAAAAATACTGTCATTAACCTTTATGCATGTATATATCAAAACTGTCCCCGTTTCCCCTGAAAACCCAGCCAACACGTTTCTCGGTCTCCTTAGCAATCAGGTGTTCTTGTTAATTAACTGAAGCTGGTAAATGATGGTGATCCCCCAACTAGGTGTGACCCTAAAATCCTCCCACGATCGTGTGTGTGTGTGTGTGTGTGTGTGTGTGTATTCTATCTCTCTTCCTCTTTTCTCCCTCCCCCGCTCCCCATCTCTTCTCTGAGTCAGGAGTTCACTATGTCATGCAAGCTGGCTTCACTCTCCTAGCAATTCTCCTGCTTCTGCGTCTCAAAAGCTGGAATGGCAGGAAATGGAGCACGGGGCAACCTAAGTTCTAGGATCCCCACAGGCAGGACATTCCTGTTGTACTCTGTGTGTATGGGAAATAAATTTCGTTCCTCTACAACACAGAGATAATGGGGTTTACACACTGAAACATCTAGCATTAGCCACACATGAGCACACACTGAGACTAGTACATGGCAGATCTAAGTCAAGTGTGAACACTTAGGAAGGGGGTTGATGTTGCAGACAACTGCTGAGGTGGGAGTTTTAAGAGCTCTTGGTACACAGAGCTGGGCAAAAATTTGGGGGACCCTCTCCTCCTTTCTCTCTATTCTCATCCTCATAGACAATTGGACCTGGCCCCAGACCTTGGAATCTGTTTATCAGCTCTCTCTTTCAGTCGCTATTCTGACAGACATTTGGATGTAACTGATGGCCCCCAGGATTTTTTTTTTTTCAGTTAGAAACTGAGTGAACTCATCTCTTTCTCTTTTAACTTTGTCCTGGAGATCCTAATTTCCCTTAATCTTTTGAGTTTACTGCTGGGTGTGACATAAACTTATTGAATGCCTCCCACCCTCTCTCTATTCCATGCGATCTCAGGATCTTTACAGCACTGTCCATCAACCCAACCCCAGAGTGTGTGTTTTCGGATCTGCTTGTTCTGTAGATTCTGTTTTTGGTCTCCAGTGTTCTCTGCGGTTTACAAGCTGACCCCCTGCCACTTCCTCTTCATGGAAAGGACTTCACAGTTACACGAGACCATTTCCAAGTGACACCTCTGTGGTTAGGCGAGACTTGGGTCTGCCCCTCCCTTCTATCATTGCTACTTCTCAGAACCAGCCCTGAGCATCCTCACTGTGTGATGTAACAGCTAAGAAAGCCAGATGCCATGAAAACCATCCCTGTAAGCATGTTCATGCAACTTCATAGTGTACCCTTCCCTATCACATATGATGCCCTGATCCACAAAACAAACAAACAAAAACCTATGGCCATTTTCCAGATGAGGACACTGGGACCACAGAGCTACACTGTGAGACATGGGGAGTTGTTTCCCTCCCTCGAGAGATGAAGCTGCATGTGTGACACAGAGTGGTATTACAGGGATCGACAAGGAGATAACTAACAGAGTGCTGGGTATGTGAGGGACTTGCCATCCACATTTAGAGAGACTTCTACCATAGTTTGGCCTTAACTGCAGAAAATAAACACTATGTGTTCTGTGTAGTCTTTATCCATTTGAAAGTTGGGGATTATAGGGGACATTCGGGATAGCATTTGAAATATAAATGAAGAAAATATCTAATAAAATAAGTTAAAAAAAAGAAAGTATGGGATTAGTGCTCAAAGGCACCTCAAGGATCATGACATTCTAAGATGGCCCCAATGCTTGAAGAGGGGACAACTGAGCCAACGTCATCTAGGTGAGCCCTCAGTGATCTGAGAGAATCCACAGAAGGATGAAAGGCCCATGTGTGGGTGAGGGTCCAGTGTAAATCCCCTGCCATCATGTCAGGCTCCTGTTCCTATCCATGGCAGAGGAGTTAGTCATTTCCTCTGCTGATACAGTGATTCATCAGTTTGTTGATGGTCCACTCACCAGCTGAATCTGAGCACCTTCAAGTTCAGATCATTTCTCCTTCCTATGTCTCTGGGGCCTATTCAGTTCCAGACTCAATGGTGGTTTGGTTGCTTTCCTTGCCCATCTGTCCTTTGTGGCCTTCTCAGTGTTATGGCTAATACCACAGGGTCTGACTTGCTCTACAGGGAAGGGTCCCACTAGCTCTGCTAACACAGAACGTCAAATAAACTTGTGGTGAGCCTCAGCCAGCGACACCTAGGAATGCTGGATGCATGGCATGGTCTTGGCTGACCTGATGATCAGTGATGGGCATTCCTGACATACAACATCAGAATAATCTTCTAGCCAACAACACACAGCCCTACAAGGAAGAGTGGTCCCTGGCCATCAGTGTCAGTTCCGACGCCAGGACCCAGGGTTCACTCTTCTGTGCTGCTTTCCCGTTTTCTCACCTTCCTCATCCTGGCATCTCTTAATGGTTCTATTTTCCTGCCTGTGTGATGCTGCTTCCCCTCTCTCTCCAGGGGCATCAGTGGGGACGAAGGCTGCTTCTTTTAGCTTTGAATGGTCATGTGACCAGGGTCCTCACACCTACATGCGTATGTGCATGAAAGCCAGGATGGCTTTTCACTTGCATCAGACTGGGTCTATGCTCTTCTCTGAGAGAGACTTCATAAAATACAGCCTGTGCTCAGCAAGCAGGTGGCCAGGAGTCCCATGGGAACATGGGCCTCTGTTAGGGTTGTGGACTCTAGACTAGGTGGCTGCTTTGACATGGTGTCCATGTGGTCTCCCACCATCAAAGAGCCCATCCCTAACTAATACAGTGCCCAGACCATCACTGTGCCCTCTACAGCTCCAGTTCTAGCAAGGAACCCAGTCACACCAAATCCCTGGGTGCCCAATGCACTGATAATTATTGATTGCTTCCTTCTGCAGACGCATCTGCCAGGCAGTTAACTCTGTGCTGTATTCTTATTTGCCCTCATGACTCCATCCTCCCATCTGTCACCCACCCCAGGCTGCTCCTAGCCCGGGGGTTAGTTCTCTCACTGTCCCATTTTAAGCACAAGTGCAGAGTCTCTAATTATGACTGAATCAAGAGAACAGTTGCCTGGCCTTCCTGGATGGTCTTCTTCCTCCCTCTCCTCCATCAACTGATGGAAACAAATACCATGGCTTTTGTCACCACGTGTGGAACATCAACAAAGAATAATGGGTTTCTGGTTCTTCCTCGGTGGGATAAAGAGTAAGAGGCCCCACTGCTTTTGATATGCAGAGGACCAAGTGGAGAACATGAACATCAGGGTGGACAGATACTGATGGTCCAAAGGTTAGACAGCTATAGCCAGAATGCCTGACTCATGCCAAGAGGCTGTCTGCCAAAATTTCCGCTCAGGGGTGTCTCATGCTGCCCTTGGCCTCATGGAACCTGGGCTTCTCGGAATCAGAAGCAGCCTCCGGCCCATCTTCTCCTGAAGAGCTGCTCTCCCATCCAGATCTATTGGCAGCATAGTGAGTCTCCTTCAAGGCCCTCACATATCCCTGGCTACTGCTAGTGCTGTCAGTCCTCGGGCTGGGGCAGACTCAGGCTGAGTCTGGTCATTTGTTAGCCAGACACTTGCAACTCATGCTCACGTTTCCCAACTCTAATTCTGAACATGAAGAATGTCTCAGTGCTACCAGCTTACTAACATTTTTGGAAAGAGCATTCCAGACAAATCAATTAGCAAGTGAAATGAAGAAAAGTGGATCAAGTGCTGAGGTTTGGGGAGACAGAGGCAGCTCTTATACTGTCTGGAGATGTCAATACACAGTGTTCACTATGGATTTTCAAGAGTGTACCTATGCTGTAGCCCACCCTCACAGGAAGGTTAGCTTTTGTAACATTAACATTCTTATGAAGATCTTTATATTTATATATATGCATGTATACATATATATACATATATATATATATTCATTTTTTATTTGTGTGCATGTACATGTATGTGCCTGTGTATGGGTACCTCTCATGGGGGAGCCCATGGATTCTATAAGAAAGCATCAGATCCCCTGAAGTTATAGACCATCTGAGCTGCCCGATGTGGGTGCTGGTAACTGAACTCCAGGCTTTTGCAAAAGCAAGTGCTCTTGTCTATCAGGCCTTCTGTTTACCCCCAAAAGAAATCTTTTAGGGAAAACAATCCCAATCTCCCTGTGTTCTTCTAAGAAGTGATTGGAATAGGGACACACACACACACACACACACAGGCCATGAGAGAACACCAAAAAAGGCATTGTCTACAAGCCAATGAGAGAGGCTAACCTGTACATAACATGAGCTTGGACTTCCAGCCTCCAGAACAAGGAGGGCAGAAATGAAGGCTGACAAAGCCTCACAGAAAACAGCGCTTGTTATAGGAGACTACAGGGGTAGAGTATTACACAGCCAGTGGTTGGGGAAAGACCCATGCTCATGTGCTCTTTGTTAACACAACAAGTATCCATACTGCCTCTATCAACACTGGGTCTACTCAATATGCACATTATTCCAAGAAACTGGACCAGAAAAAACATACATTTCCACCTATATACCTGAAAAAAATCCCTTGAAATCAAGTAGAAGACTAGACAGAAACAGTCTGTCAAGATACAGAAATGGTTGGTTTTTAAAACCACTCTGTCCAAAAAGCCAATCTGAGAGTTAAACGTTTGAACCCAGAACATATTTCCCCAGAATCTGTAAGTTATGTGGAGGCCTCTTCTCTAGCCAGCCCTCTGACTGATGCCCAGTCAACCACATCAGTTCTAATAACCAACCTCCAGGGTGGCGCTGCTCTTGCACACTCATGCCTCCTTCTGATCTAGTAACACTGGAGACACAGAAGGCCTGCCCTCTCCACAGCCACACTTTAGCAGGGTCTGGAGGCTACCACAGAGATTTGAGACTTAGCCAAAGACATATATATATCTCACATGGAGGAAGGCGAGAGTACCAAGGTCTCATTTGGAGTGGAGTGAGGAAGAAAAATCTATACACTAGCTCTTCTCCCCATCGAGTGAAGAAAGTGCAGGCCACACCTACCAGACAAGAAAACAGACAACATGATAGGAAGACAACAATAGCCAGAACATCTGGACCATGCCAAATTATGCCTACCAGAGTTAGCCACACAGGGAAAAGCAGCACACAATCAGCACTGTATGAAACTGGGAGGGACAACTGTCCATTAGCTGCTGTCCAGAATCTTCAAGCCATGAGGCTATGACACTCATGCATATGTGTGTTGTCTTGTCTGGCAGACCCAAGACTCCAATGAGCTGTAAAGCTACACTAATCATGGTAAATCAAGGTCACTTCCATGCTACACACGGAATTGACTCTGTAGGAGGCAGGAAATTATTTTGGAGGCATATTCTACCCTTGGAGGTCTCACACTCCAACCTGAGGAGAGGCTCAGTAATTAAGGACTGTGGTGAAAGGCAGAACGGGTGGGGGGGTGCGGAGGCATGTGCCCTAAGGCTGTAACAGTCCTTGGGATGAGCCTCAAACAGCCTGTAATGACATGCATGCATTGTTCACCTGCAATAGCCCAGACCTGGTCTTCCACTGTTCCATGGGCACTGATCAATACTGAAGATGAATTAAACTGATGAAAATCAATCCCAAAGCCAGCTTTGCTTTCCAGACCCCAAAATTTCCATCAATAACAGAGAATTAAAAGATGCATTAGGTCCTGTTTTCCACACAGCACACAGTTCAGTCACAGGTTGAGAGAAAAGATTAAGAAGTAGCAAGTCTTGCCAAGAAGTAGCCGGGGAGCCTTTTGTGAACTCAGAGGAAGCAGGGTGGAATGTGGCGTTCCACGGGGAAGTGTGACAACCCTCAAGGTGGCTCCAGTGAACAGAGGCTGACAGCCTATGCTACACACGGAATTGCATGTTAATTACTATACACCAGTTGCATATTAATTCTGAGTTTGCGAGAGGGAATGTTCCGGAAGGGATTCATATTTGAAAAAGTAGAGTGTGGAAAGATCTTTCCTTACAACACACTGGGACACTCTCCAAGGCAGGAAGGACTCGAGTAAAACAAAAGGGGGAGCAAAGACAAGTTCATCCTCTGACTAAGCTGGGACCTTCATCTACCCCTGCATCCGACCATCACTGCTCCTGACTCTCATGGTCTCAGACTCAGGCCAAACGCTATCCAAACTGGATTATTTCGGATCTCCAACTTCACATCATGTTCACTTCTTGGCCTCCAGTCATGTAAGCCAATCCTTAAATACATGTCTTCACGTACAGGTACATGTGTGAGCACACGTGTGCATGTAGACACATGTGTGTGAATCTGGGTGTGTGGGTCCCTTTGTGTTCCTGTATACATCTGGGTGCCTATGCACATGTCCCCCTGAGAACCCTAACCGATAACCTTGACACAAAGAACACAGACTTTACTAATCACATCTTTACTAATCCTTTACTAGCATTTTAATTTGTCCTCCTCTGTTACCTGAAGCTCCACCCGGGGCAGGGTGTTAAGGAAAGTGTCCCAAGCAACAGCCTATGGGTAAGCTGAGTGCTCTTGGAGAGAGCTGAGTCTTCTCAGCAAAGCTAAGGATAGAGATGACCTGGAATCCGGCCCTTCACAAAGCACTTCCGCCCATTATCGCAACAATCCTAGGAGGTAGGCCAAGTGTTCTTGTTCTCAATTAAAAAGTGACTTGACCTTGAGAAGATACTTACACACCCATGCTCCCTAAAGTAAGAGTCACAACAGAGCCAAAACATGGAAACAACTCAACTGTCCACCAACATCTGAGTAATCAGAATGGGGTCTTTATACTGTGCTACAGTAGTCTTAAAGAAGGTGGCTATCTGATGTGTGTTACCAGATGGGGGAACCCAGAAGATATTATAAGCAGAGAAATAAACAACTCACAAGAGAAGAAGCAGTGGCTGACTGAACTCGGTGTCTAGGGCAGTCACATCACAGGAAGCAGGATAGGGCTCCCAAGGGCAAGGAGAAAGCAGCAGGTAAGCGCTGATTAACGGGCTCAGCGTTTGAGTGTTGGGAGATCAACAATCTTAGAGATGGATGATGGTGTTGCTGGCACAGCATTTACGTAAGTGAGATGATTGACTTGTACACTTTGAATATTGCAGATGGCAAATTCCATGCTACATGTGTTTTACCACATTTATAGCTTTTGAAATTTTTAAGTGACTTGGACCTGTACCTTCTGGTCTACCAGACTGCTGTACCATTCACTGAAGCTGGATGAAGCCAGGAGTCATGAAAAAGGATTAGACTGACTAAATAAATAAATAAATAAATAAATAAATAATGCAAGCGACCTATGTAGCAAGTGGTCGCTTGACCTTTGTCTCTTAGTTTCAGCTTTCTAACCCATAAGCTAACCTACTCTGTATTACTTCTAGCCAAGTGCCTAGTTCAGGGAAGACACTGTGGAAGCTGGGGGAAGCACAGGAGAAATCCGGAGACATCCAGCTAGTACCCAGGGTCTCAGTACAGACTGTGCATCTCTGCATCACAGGGCAGATGGAAAGTCAAGTATCTTATGCCTGTTGTAACCTTAAATACCAACCACCAGGATGAGAAAGGCTAGCGCTTGCCAGCAGCAACAGTCTGACCGTCTCCTTTCATCTGTCCGAACACAGAGGGCAGTCCCCAGCAGCTGCAAAGCACAGCAAGCTTCGGGGGGCAGGGTCTTTGGGGTCCCACTTGTCTCTGTGAAGGTTGCCTTTTCTGGGGAGCCACTTCATTTTTTTCCCACACCACCCAGGCAGTGCAGGTTTCCTGTTGGGGACTGCCACGGGTCAAGTGGATTCTTGGATGTGGGGAAGACCTAGTACCGATCAGTAAGGTTTCCTCCCTTACATGTGGCCCCAAGCATTTGGAGCAATGGAAGGTGGTCCTGAAAGAACAGTACCTCTCCATCTGTACTGCAGCCAAGAGTGGGAGCATCTATTTGGAAAGATGGCGACTATGAATGGATACACGCCATATGCAGGAGTCCTAAACACAGGCCCTGAATCTCCCAGAGAAGGGGACTTTCAAGGTCACACTAGGAAAGCCAGGCAAAGAGCCCGAAGTTCTTTCCCCCTATCCCTTTGAGAAAGTAAAACCCCCATCTCTCTGGGGAAGAGTCCCATCATGTCTTCTCAGCTCAGAGAAGGCATCTGGGCACGGATCCTGGTCTCCATGGCAACCACTCCAGTCTGTGTTAGCATGAGTGCAGGCTGCCGCTACAGCTGTAGGCAGGGAAACCCTTCACCCGCTCCTCAGAACTGGGACCCCAGGAGACATTAAAGATGGAGTAGAGCCTGAGAGCAGCCCTCCAGTGCTGGCCTACATGACCTAAGCAGGACCTGAGGGGCAATAAGGGACCAATGGGTCAGATGAGAGGAAACAATGACTCTCCAGTGGAAGAGCCTCAAGTTGGTTTTAAGCTTGACCCCAAACCACTTTAGACCAGTGTGCCAGTCATCTGGGGGACATCACAGTTGTTCCTGGCTCATTACCTGAGGATTCATTGGATCTCACTGGGTCTACTGGGAAGACAGGCCTGCTTTCATTTGGAAGGATAGGACAGGGAAGGAACTCCAGAGGGAAAGGAACACACACACATACACACACACACACACACACACACACACACACACACACACTTACTGAATGTCTTACTCTCAGTCATGAGTCTTCATCTATATCACCGATGACTACCAGCACCAGGGACCTATGAATGACTGAGTGATTGTCACCATTTTACAGATAAGAAAACGAGGTCCAGAGATTTCCACTGCACTGTCCCAGGCCCCAGAGCTTTTAATACTGATTCTGTGATACAAACTAGTGTGACTGTGTCCTTCTTCCCAGGTCTCCCCACTATCCCAGTATAGTACCAACTCTATCCGAGGGAAGGCTCCATGAGCCCCACAAGCTATGGCTCTTTGAGAGCTAAGGAAAAGACAGAAACACCAGACCTTCAGATACTCTCTGGCATGTTTGAAGGCTTCCTTTGCCAGATCTGGGTGTCCTGACCCACAAGTGGTGAACACTAAACAGAGGCTGCCCAGGACAAGAACCGGCCAGTCTATAAACCTGGCCGCTGTCTTGGAGCACTCACAAGAAGGGTCCTGACATACAAAAGTTAAGACAGGAAGATGAAATTTCTGCCAGCCAATAGGCACCAGGCACCAGACCCATGAGCTCAAAGTAGCCAGCAAACCCACGGTGAAGGACAGCTTGCTGAGGGTGACTGATGGCTTGTCCTCAAGCCGTCCATTCTTACGGATGGGGTGACAGCTAAGCGCACTATCTGATGGCCAGATCAAACAGCTTGTAGGTTACACCAGGACCACCAATGGAGTCACCAGAAATCCAGACCAGGATGCAGAACCCTGGCAGACTGAAAGTCTTGCCCATCTTTTAGGAACAGGGAATGGGCACAAAGACCCAGAAGGCTTTCCTGCCTCCTCCTAGGCAGAAAGGCCAAGAAAGAAAAACGGGCCTCAGAAAGGTGGGTGCTACCACATACAGTTCTTTATTCTATGTGCTTGCCCACATGACAAAAGGAAGCACTTTCACTGGATGGATGGGAGGTGCCACAGCTAACTAAATAGCAGCATGACTACACCTGGGTACATTCAGCTTGTCAAACAGCAGACTCAAAAGTGTGGCTTTTAACCTGAAGGAAGCAGACATCAGTTTCTGACTGAAATCAGTAAGGCCAGTTGCAGACTACTATATCCATGGGCACCATCTTCAGGACTAAGAATCTGTGTGTAAGAGGAAATGACATCAGTCTGGAAACCTATACCACAGCACCTCTGGGCACCCCTTGATGGAGAAAACATGGCCGGATCCAGAAGGAGAGGTAAGAAAAGGTAGACGACTGGTTTATTCCATAGCACACCTTGCAACAACAGTATTGTGGTGGGGAGCCTGTGCCCAGCTCACCGTTACCTCATTGCCAGCCGTTTCTTAAAAATAGGATGGATATTTGGCTCCACAGCAGAGTGCTTGTCTAGTACACTCAAGGCTGTGGGTTCAGTTCCCAGAACTGGTGAAGGAAAGGTGAAGAATACATAATTATAGAAAGTCCTCAAACCCCTTGAAGAAGAAAAAATGCACATTTAAGAGCAGTACCCTTCATGGGTGCCTGTGTGCAGACATTCCTCCCAAGTACAAGGACCTGTGAGGCCTATTTAAATATAGCATGTTATTTCTCTTCTTTCCATCTTCCATCTGTGTGTGTGTGTGTGTGTGTGTGTTTATGTGTGTGGACATGTGCGCACATGCATTTGGGTGCCCAAAGTTGATGTTTGGGAACAATCTTCCATCATCCTTCTACCTCACTCACCCAGGCAGGGTTTCCCGAGGCCAGACGCAGGGCTCAGTGATATGGCTGTCCTCACTAGCCTACTTCCTCCAGGGATCCCATCTCCTCCTTCTGCGGCTGGCATGACAGAAAGGCTATCCCACGCACCCAGCATTTTTGTGGGTTCCAGGGATTTGAACTCTAGTCCTTGTGCTTACATGGCACATGCTTTAACCACTGAGCCAACTCCCCGAACCGCCTTAAACTAAGGACTTTTTCTTACTCCTTTTCCATTTAGAAACCCTGAGCTTCTTCAGACAGACTTCACATGTGTCCTTATGTCCAAGCAGCCTCTTGGAAAACTTCCAGGAGGAAATTTCTTCTCACACTGCTGGTCCCAAGATACAGCATGTGCCAGGCTGGGACCCAACTCTTCATTTAAAAAAAAAAAAGAAATACATTTTAGGAGGAAAATGAAGAGAGAGAGAAATCAATCCATATTATGAGAGATCAGATATAATTGTTGGGGTCACTTTGGCAATTTAATTACTCTGTCCCTCTCATCTCATTCTCCAAACAGCAGAGCAGAATTCTCAAAACTTCAGAGATGTCAACTCTTGTCACTGCTTTGAGTCTGTCCCTAGCTTGTTGTTATGGTAACCCCTCCCTCCCCCTCTCCTGCTCGTAGCTAGTCTTCAGAGCCATCTGCTTAGCCTGCTTCTGTCCAGTTGGTCTCAGAAGCACACATCTTGTGTGGGAAGTAAACTGGGGGAAGGGTGACAGCCTGTGTGCGTAAGAAGAGTCCCAGTCTGACTAGAAAGAGATGACCTTGGGAAGAACACCAACCTGGGACTGCCAGGTCCCCCTGAACTTTCTACCCCACACAGGCTTCGCTAGGCACTGTCTCCCTGTTTGACGAGCAATCAGTTTGGAGAGGAGAGTAGAAGCTACAGACACTCTCATTTTATACAGAAGGAACCGGAGGACCACAGAATAACATAGGTAATGATGAACAACACAGGACCCAGGCATGTCAAGGACAAATGACCGTGAAGAAACTTGGCAGCCTGTGACCATCTGGGACAAAGTACTCTGATGCAAAGCTCTGGGTGCTGTGGTTGAATCGGAACATCTGGTCCTCAGCTGCTTGGGAGGTTGTGGGACCTGCCTGGCAGGGCTGGGACACTCTGGATGAGAAAATGGAGAGTTACAGCCTAGCCTTATATCTGGTTCTATACTCTCTGCTTCCTGACCTTCAAAAAAAAAAAACGTGAACGAGCCGTGCCTGCCCGTGCTCCCACCAAGTGGTGCTGCCATGGACAGAGGCCAGGAACAGATCTGCCCTCAGCTGCTATGCCTTCCCCTTCACAAGGAACTGATAACCCGAGGCTGTGAACCAACACCCCCTGTCCCGAATTATGTATGTTAAGTATTAAGCCACAGCAGTGAGGGAAGTAGCTAATACTCTAAGTAAAGGCAGAACCACAACCTTCCTGCATCGACAGCTTTTTGCTCATCTAGAGGGTTCAGAGAGGCAGCCCCTAGCTTCCTGGGTTATCCAACTTAAAAATGGCAGTTTTGATGAAAAGCAGCCCATACATTGTGGAAAGTATGTTGAAGTAAAGCATTAAAGGCACACAGAGAAAGCCACTCCCTCCGAAAACAAAGGTACTGGGGAAATCCGGAAGTCAGACTTTAACCTTGGCCTGGCCCCCACTTCCTCATGCATTAATCAATCAAATGGGATAAATCTATTCCCTCCAGGGCAGAATTACACATCCTCTGTGATCCAGTGTCAAACAGGTTCTCTCTTGATTAAGGTCTGAGCATGAGTAAGACTTTTATCGAAATGATTTCCATTATCTGTACAGCAGTTCATCAGGAATAGATTTGGCCCAGCATCTTTCAGATATGATTTGATCACACATCAAAATGTGGGCATTTAAGTAACTTTAATGGAGAAATTAAATGTACCAGTCTCACTTCCTCTCCTGGGGCTATACCCTTTCAAGAAACTCCCATGCCAGCAAGTTCAGTGGTGGGGCTGCCTTCAGCCCAGACTCTTTCCTAGATTCTGTGTACCTCTCCTCCATCTTGTGTTCCGACAGCTGACATTGTCTTTCTCTGTTTCTCTTAAAGGCCCAGGCTGGCCTCAGACTCGCTTTTGTAGTCAAGAGTGAACTTGGATTTCTGATCCTCTGACAGGGAGATCAACTGGCAGAGCACTATGCTGGATACCAAGGGCAAGAAAGGAATGCTTGCTCGCTCACTCCTGCACCTTTGGGGAGTTGTGGAGCTGCAAGCAGTACACTTGGGTGGTCACAGTCAATTGGTGCAGCAGTGGACAGTGGCCGAGCACATTGCTGGGAGATCCTGAGAGATCCTGAGAGGGGCTAGCTCTCCACTTGCAAGCACCCCCCTCTGACTCTTAGTCTCTGGTAAATGGCTCTGCTAAATGATCCCCCCTCCCCCCACCTCACATGAAGGCTCCAGGATGGTCGGGCCTGGACAGCCTGGGAAGCCATGGCTTCTCCACTGTGTGCATGTCCCTGTGGAATTTACACTCCCCACTGGGCTCTCCTGTCCTTGGCCCAGGTCACACAAGCTTCCCTACCAAACCCCATGACTGGAGTGCAAACCTCAGCCAGGGTCGTGTTTCCTTTTGGGTGCTGGGAGTGATTCTGAGAGGACAATGGAGCCGCTCAATGAGAAGAAGACAGAGTTGAAGATGTCCATCTCAGCACTGTTGTAAAGCAAACCCTGCGTGAGTGGCCCGAGGTTCAGGAAGACACAATTACTCTGCAGCGATGAGGACTCCGGCAAGCTGTCACAGAAGTGATCAGGAGCCAGGGAGGGGCTCACAACTATTAGCGCAACACCCAGAAAAGTGAGACAGGAGGATTGCTGAGAGTTCATGGGCAACCTGGGAAACAGTGAGTTATAGGTTAGCTTGAGCTACAGAGATTAATGAATTAATCAACCAAATAAGCAAAGAAACACAGTGATTATGAAAACCACACAACCATGTAAGAAAGTGATCTGAACACAGAAGTTTATGCCCATTGTAGTTACAGTAACAAATTTTAAATTATTTGTAAAGGAATGCAGAAATTACTAACTAAAGTTCTTAGTGGCTAGAAATTACATTTCTGTTTTTAAAATCCTCCTATCATATTGTGTTATTTTGATAATAAATAATATTTGATAAAAGCCAATGGGGCTGGAGATGTAGCTCAATTTGGTACAGTGCCTGTTTAACATGCAAGAAGACCTGCGTTCAATACCCACAGTATGCACAGCAGTGTATGCCTATAATCCCAGAAATCAGGGCATGGAGGTGGGAGACTCAGAAATCCAAGTTCATTCTTGCTACAAGGTGAGTTTGAGGCCAGCCTAGGATATATAAGAGAAAGAGAAAGAGAGTGGGGGAGCAGGGGGAAAGAAAGAAAATAGGGGAAGGGGGAGAAGAACGAAAGAAATTATAGAGTGGGGGAAGGGAAGAGGGGGAGAGAAAAGAAAAATGAAAGTCAAGTGGAGAAGCCCAGAGAGAACAGTGCGCGCACATGGGGTTTCTACTGGCCTCTGCCTAACCTACCACGTGGCCTTGGTACGCCTCTCCAAGCACACAAGCACACACTACCTGGCAACCTCCAGAGAGTTCCAGATCTGGCTCCTTTTTTCCACTCACAATCTGTGCTCATCACTACACTTTATTCTCGACCATCAATATTTTCCAAATCCACGGAGTTGAGATCTGGTTTGAGCACCACGTGTGGCCAGCCTCTCAGGAATGAGAACAGATGCACCATGGGCAATCTCGGCCACTCATGGCTTTCCTGTGCACAGAAGCCAGTGGCTTATTTTCAGGCAGGATCCCAGAATTCAGCTATATTTTACATTGCCATTTTAAAATAACGCTCTCAAAATACAACTCTCCCGTGTCTATGAATTGCGCTATTTTCCGTAGCGCGTATCCTAATTCTGGAAGGGGAGAAAGAAAGGCAAATATTTATTCAGAAAGTGCTTCGTATTTACATAGCACCTAACGCTAATGAAACATCTTCCCCATCCTAATGATGAGATTAAGGTGTATATTTAGAGCTCCACCCACCAGCCTGCCTGTGCCTCATTCAGTCCAAGTCTGAAATCAGCTCTCAGGCTTCACTAGCTTCCAGCATTAGTGTGTGGGATCTATTTTACTCCCTGCTAGGAAGAGGCGCTTGCTAGCAACATTCTTGCTTTTTCTGAGGCTAGAAGAAGCTTCTCCACTCTGTGGGTGCTGGGCCCACTGCCAGCCTGAAGGGAAAGGAGAAGTTTTGCACTTTGGGGGGGGGAGGGGAGTTGTTGAGTCCTTCACACATCTGTAGCAGCTCCTAAGACTGGATTTGGTCTAGAGAGGGTGAGTTTCAGAATAATGGAACCCCTCTGTGGGGTACAGTCAACCTTGTCAACCTTCCCGGTCTCAAAGGATGCACTGCTCTGCCCCGAAGGAGGCTGCTCTGTCTCTCACTTCCAGCTCCTCATTCTGCCTGGATGGCCTTTTCCTGGCCTTCTCTGGCCCATTAATAACTTCACCACCCTCCTTTCTGGCCCCTTCCAACTCTCCTTCCTTTTTGTCCCAGGCTAGTCTTCACAAAACTCAATTGGTGCCAGCACTTGCTGCATCCCCTAAGCTCCATTGAGGGCTACTAAGGGCAGGGGCCATGACTCGTTGTCTCTGGTGACAGGCCACATTCAATCTCTCTTCAGCAGGCATGCCTGCTGAAAGGCACACAGAACCCTCTACAGGGAGGGCTAAGCAGTCACTTAGGCAGGGGTCTCAGAGGGGGACACTAATTAGCCCTCATGCCAACCTGGTAACTCTAGGAAGAACTAGTTTTCCATATTTCACAGACAGGATTACAAAACCCCTTCAGAGGTAAATAATGTTGGTTAAGGACGGGAGAGAGGTGAGTGAGTGGTGGTAGGTGATGGCATTGCTGCAGTGGATGACCACTGCCCTGAGCCTCAAGGAAGAGTGAGATTCTTGTCAGAGGGTGGAGGTACCAGTAGTGCCTCCCTTCTGCCTGACTTTGCTTGGCCATGGTCACAGGCTGGTGTGCGGAAGGCCCTATAACTCGGGCCTTGAAAGTCTTGCCTGTGGACCATCAGCATAGAACAGGGGACAGCACTGGTCTCTGGATCGCCAGTCTCCTCCCCCGGCACACTTCAGCTCACAGCCAGCGGACAGCCTCTTGGAGTACACTCAACCCAACTCTTCCCCAACCTCTGTCAGAGGTCTCCCTGCTGCTCTGTGGACGGGTGTAGAACACCTGCCACAGCCTGGCACTTGCCAGAGTAACGTCCGCACGCTGCTGCATCACTCTCCTTGGAGACTGGTTGGCATGCAGATGTTTATCGCATGTTAAACCCTGCGGAGTCCGCCTGCCTGCAAGGAAGCCCTAGGAAGCTACATCGGAGTCAGGTGGACACTAAAGTTGCCACCTAGGATTTGAACATCCAGTAGAAGAGTATGTCTTCTCTTTACGAGGTGGTCTGGATTCTCTGAAGGTCTCTCACTGCTCTGACAGGCACCCCGATGCACTCATGTGAAGACTAGGATTGAAAGCCAATGTATGCTTAGAAAAGATTTTTATTTTAAACAAGAATTTATATCACTGATCCTCACTTTTGTGAGTACACTGTCTCAGTGGCTTATGGGTTGTCCCTTAAATGTAACTTAACTATTTAAGAAAGGAAAACCTCACTGCAGGGGAACACAGGTAAACTCAGAAGCCCTGGCTACAGAACTACCTAGCACATAGTAGGTTTTCAAACAGTGATAGCTGTGTTATCTATTAATAGTAGCCTGTGGCTGTGGTGGGCATTAGGTGTGAGAGGCTAATTGAAACTGTCCCTTGTCATCAATTACTGAGCCATGGCAAGCCCCCCCCCCCAAGGGATAACATTACAGACTGCCCAGCCCACATGAGGGCAACCCTGGGCCAACTAGTCTAAAATGGCAGAGAGAACAGAAAACTTTCAACACCAATAAGTTGAGTCCTATACACTAGAAAGGGATGTGTTTCGGTTAAGTGACTTGCCTCAGCTACAAAGTCACTCCCAATCCAGGTCTCTGGTATCCCACTGATTGTATCTCTTTGCTAGATTCTAGTGAAAGGAGAAACTTCAAACAAAAAGTAAGCATGGTCGCTTGCTCTGCTACTGATGGAGGCAGTGCTGTGTCTGCTGCTAGCATCCTCTGAGGAGAATTAACTCCAAAAGCAGCTGCAACAGAAGAGAGGCTCTGGAGGTCACCCGGCCAGTGCTGCCCTGCAGGGATCAGTTGTGCCCTATTTTGGGGGAACTCCAGGGAATGGCTGCACTGCCAGTTTCATGAAAGTTGACCTGCCACCCACACACCTCTGATGTGGTACATTCTCTAGAAGTCCCCCTGCATAGCTTGTCACCCTCGTGCCTGTAATGCCTTAGTGTTATGAACACTCTTCAGCGCTGAACCCATTAAATCTACACCGAGATTGGCAATGATAACTGTCTCAGTGAAGGGCACTGTGGGTGCTCACACAAGTCCACAACCCATAGTCATTCCTCCCCTGCTTCCTTGCTTAAAGAGATCTGATCTTGACCTTTTCCCCTTGGAAAAAGGGACTAACCAAGTAGGCAAACTCTAATTTGCTTCCAACAATCCCAGAGACCCCATTTCTCTTCCCAGGAGACAGTGCTAAACTTGAACTAGGATAGAATCTAGACAGACAGACATGGTAGATGCGCACTGAAGAGAGGCCAGTGAATGCTTCCTCCTTCCAGAGGCAGGGAGGCTCTCTCCACATCATCTCATCATTGTTACATCTTAAGAAGACACTAAGGGGGCCTACATGGAATTCTAGGGGTAGCCAAGCAAAAAAGATGGAAGAGTCTTTGTCTCTGATGTCACTGTGATAACTTCTTGTTAAGTGATATTATCCATTTCCCTTATCTAGCTACTAGGAATTGCATTTTCCGTATCTGTAGCCATGCCGACCTAATCTGTCTCCTCCATGCGGTCTTAGCATCTCATTCATGAGACCGACTACTGCTAGAACCAACTTTCAAACTACACATTAGGTCAGTATGTTACCCCTTAGCACAGCACTCAGCAACTTTGGAACTTCTTAGATGAATGGAGAGTAGACTGATGTCCTTGTCTTCTATGTTTAAAACAAAAATAATGGTGCCATGGCAAAGGGGAAGGTTTTCAAGACCTCCCTTGAGGGACTAAAGGAAGGGGGAATTTAGTGCAAGGTGAAGCACAGCCTGTGACATATGAGGGTTGTGAATGAAGAAGGAACAGACTAGTCAGTGAGATTCAAGCCTCAAGTCTGCCACCTTCCTGCTGTGTGATCTTTCAGTCGTGTGAACACACACATACACACACACACACACACACACACACACTATAAGACTGAACATGGGGATATGCTAATTTTCAAGTGAAGAAAACAAGTTTTTTAATTACCTTCCTTACAGAACACTCATAGAGAGCATAGAAGCTGAACAGATTCCCTGAAGGAATATTATGAAGAAAAGAACAAAGAGTGTCACAGGAAAGTTCTGCTCAGATCCAGCAAAGGTATTGAATAGCTGGGTAAATGATCTGGGCACTGAGAGAAGAGTGTGGCTTCACTTCCCTGGTGGCTTAAGATTTTAACATGGATATCAAGATGGGGACCAGAGTGCCAAAAGAAAATGAATCTTTCTTCTGCTTCTGGTCCCCAACACTCGTCATACTCAAAACTAGTTTAATGATTCATAGTGTCAGTTACCACAGTCCTTTCTTCCTATTCCCTACCTCAAGAACCGCAGTGAGGGAGCCCAGCCCAGCAATGTACACCTGTCCCAGTGGACCATCTACCTAGGAAACCTGGGCTCCTGAGGAGGCTGAACTGCTGGTGTTAGCTGTCACCATGTCTCATTGCCGGTGTTAGCCATCACCTTGTCTCACTATCTGTTACTGATAACAAAAGCCCACTGCAATAACCCAAGCCCATCCAGCCTCTGCAGACCTTTCCAGACAAACATAGACAGTAGTAACGTGAGCAGGCTATAGTGAATAGGGTAGCAGTAAGTATTAACAGAGCCAACAGCTGAGTGTTCTGATTTCTTCTCAGTCCCCTTCACCTCCTGCACACCATTCATTCCTTTTGAAACATGTGGGCGAGAGATGGCTCTGTAGAAAATAGAAGGTAGGATAGCCATATTTTATGCCTTCCAGCTGTGTGCCTTCCAGCTGTGTGACCTTCCAGCTGTGTGACCTAGTGTACATTACTGCCAATGCTTCTGTAACTTTTTGTTTCCTCAACTGCAACCAGGGACAGCAGAGTTGAGATAGCAACACTATATGCGTACCATATCCTACAGGACAGGCATTATCATAGCCCAGTTCACAGGGCAGTCTGGGAGGCTCAGAGGAGAGGTCTATGAATAGGAAGTACGTGTAATCCCTCAGTTGAGGAAAATTACTGAAAATGTGCTTTCTCGAGAAGCAGGCTGTTCTCCACAAGCTCTGTGACACCTCCCAGAAAGAGATCTACCTAGGCCCTCAGGTTGTTTCTTTAGCTCATGCAGGAGTCGGTGTCTAGGGCCCCATTTGTTCAGTTACTTTACTTTCATTCTGAGAGCCTTCAGTGTTGCCAGGGAGAAATGGAAGACCCAGGAGCGGTGTGAACAATGACCATGCAGAGACGATGGGGCTAGAAGACTGGGGAGGGGAATGGATAGCTGAGTTCTGGTGTATCAGGACCATGTTGGTAGAAGACTGAATAGCAAGGGTCCAAGGCAGAGTGATTACTGAGCACAGGGAACCAGCTAATAGGCTGGGTATCAGAAAGTCAGGGAAGAGAGAGAGAGAGAGAGAGAGAGAGAGAGAGAGAGAGAGAGAGNAGAGAGAGAGAGAGAGAGAGAGAGAGAGAGAGAGAGAGAGAGAGGCAAATCTGAACTCTATTTCAGTTAAGCATTTCCATGAGACATGTCTCTCTGTGATTTTGTGTCAATAGAGATCAAGGGCCCACTGGGTCCTGGCACAGTAAACACATCTTGGGGAAGGAACTGTAACTGGCCCCTACTGCTCACTGACTAATGGGAGACACAGGCTGACTGTGGCAAAGGAGCATGCATTGCCCCAGCTACAAGGTTCAGAATAGGCCTCCCAGAAGAAATCTTGCCTACCTCATGATTCAGCCAGGTGAAAGATGCAAAAGGCTATCCAACCTAAATGCCAAGAAACGGTGACACATCCATTGTACAAGTGGCTCAGTATATGTACACACACACACATACACACACACACACACAGCCATCTGTATGGCAGATAAAAGTCTACTGGGAGAACCCTGTTTCCCGTGATCAGAGGGCTGGAGGACTCCCTAGCACAGCAGTGTCTTCTGATGTCCACATTTGATAAAGGTACCCATGAGCTAAAGGTTCTTCGGGTCTGAACATGGGGCTTTGAACAAGTGCTCAGGGGTCAGCTTCCGTGGTCCCTGGAGGGCCAAGAGCTCCTCTGTGGATTAGCAAAGGCAGCCCAGTTCTACCAGTCTCCTCCCTCCTCACAAGGCACAGTGTAAATACGAGGTGAAAATGTCTTCTCTATGGCACAGGCCCATCTAGTGACTGCATCACTGACATACTTCCAGGTGCACACTTCTGTTCTCCCCAGTCCAGCCTGTGTTTTGGATGAGGTGGTCAGATCTGCTTTTGTTTTGCTTTGAAATTAGAGTGGTCCCTTCTGAAATGAATGCTTTTGGTGTTGAGATCTTAATCAGCAAAACTGGATTCATCTGTAAGTCGGAGTGTCCTTGCTGGTGATCCTCCAAGTCCAGCCCTACCACCGCACTTCCGGACTGGGATGGAGTCTCCAGAGTGGAAGAGGGAGGTGGAAGCCACAGACTCACTTGGAGCCTGGAAAGAATGGTCAGCTCATTGATCTCCAAATATCTTCTCAAAAACACTAAGCCTGCAGCCCCCTGCCCAGCATCACAGGCAGCGCACACAACTGCCAAGGTAAGGAAAGATGCTCAGGTGTGGCTGTTTCCTCGTCCTCTCAACCCTGGGAGGCAGGTGAGCTTACCTGGAACTGCACAGACAACGCATATCAGGGCAGGGTTTCAAAGTCAGGGTGTCTGTAAGACCAACCTTCCTCCCACAGTGATGCAGCGATGCAGGATGCAGGCTATCCCACAGCATTCTCCGCGTCTCTGAGAAGTGCTGCCAGGCCTACCTCTCGGAAAGACTGGGTTAGGGAAATACCACGAAGATGGGTCCCCAGTCTCCATTCCTGATTGGACTTGGACAACTAAGATTGGCATGAGACAGAAAATTCCCAAACTGGTACATGCTGGCAATACAAACACATGCCTCATCAGTATACAAAACCAAGTTAAACATAAAACAATCTGATCCCTAAAGTGTTCCTCTAGAAATGCAGGCCACATCTCTGTCAGCACCCATATGACAAGCTGGGCAGATAATCTTCCGTGTGACAAACAGCAAGTATACCAGGCACTGCCCCTGCCAACCAGGATGGCCTCAGTACCCCTGGAATAAATGAGAGTCCAGCTCCCCATCTGAACCCCAGGGACATGGGTTCTGACTGGTAGGGGTCTTGTCTTCTGGGTCCTTCAGCACTACTCTAAGGGCTTTCCAAGTACTCCATTCAGGTCTACATAGGTATTAAATAGCCAGCCAGCCAGCCAGCCCATGACTTCCCTTGTGCTGGCTATGGATTCATCACATCTGCAAAGTCTTTAATCCTGGTTATGTTTATACTCCTGGCATTTCAAAAAACACTACTGGCTGTTTATGTTCATCTTCTGTAGACAGCCAAGACTAGGCAAACAAACCCTTTCTAGAATCTTAAGGCAGCACTCTATCCTGCCCCATCTGAAGACCCAACTGTTACAGCAAACTGGAACAGATCCCTGGGGAAGGGTCCTGAGAAGGATGGCTGTGTAGCCAAGCAGTATGGTAGCGAGGTAAGCAGATGTAGAAACTGAGGTAGGAATAGGCCTACATACTTGGAGAGGGTGAGGTATGAGCCTCAAGCCTGGGCCAGCAAAGGGCCCAGCTGAGAACAAAGGGACCCCAGCTAAGGACAAAAGTGGTGTCCTGGTTTGGTTCCAAATGTTTCGTCACAGTGGTCAGAATGCAAAGAGAGGACATAGCGTACTTCAAGTTGTTGTGAGGCTCATTTCAGTGTTTAAACTGTTCTGTGGTTTTTGTGACCCCTTGGGGGAGGTGGCTGGACATGTACACAGCTGATGGTCCTGGGGGGGGGGGCTGGCTGATGCCTGGAAATCCCATTCCTCAAGCCAGTTCGTTTCCACTTGTCAGGCAATCACTGGGCCCTCTCAGCCAGGGCCTAGCTGGCTCTGCTTGCACTTCTAACTCATTTACTTCCCTGGCCAACAAAATATGCGTGCCAGGGTGTGAAGCAGGGAGCAAAGTGGAGGAAAGAAAGCGAAGGTTTCTTCTTTGGTGAGCAGAGTTCTGTCACTGAACACAGGGTAGGACTTAGGACAAGCCTGTCATCTCTGTTGATTTCTTGGTTGTCAGGCTGAGGGCCACATCTGCTGGGCTCGAACCCGTGGCAGAAGTGCTGCCTTGCTCCAGGCTTTCCTCCTTTGCTCTTTGCCCAGGACAAAGCCAGAGGGAAGGGATGTGAGGCTCCACCTGGCCCAACCAGAGGTGATGACTGTGAGGGCCCCAGAAACACCAGGTCACACCTTGAGTTGGCAGTGCTAGTTCCTGCAGAGAGGACTGGTTGGCCCTTAATTTGCCCATGACACCCTGTGTTTGCCCTGTACCTCATCTTCCTGTTTCCTACTCCCTCTCATACCCTCTCTCACACAGAACTTAATTCCGTCATTTGCCACCTAGAACACTGAGTGCCAGGTGGCACTCACAAGGCTCTTCATCCTGAGAGCAGGGCTCCAATAATGTCATGGATCCATGGAAGGTTTGACAAATTCCCTCTTGCAAAAGACTGGAATCTAGAAGCAGATCCAGAGCCTACCACGGAGGCCCGAGTCTCCTGAAGTCCACACCAAGATATACTCACCTAAGACATCCAACCTCAACAGTGCGCTCTCTGCCATCAGCAATGTTCAATGACAGAAGTCAGAGGAGGGACCTCTGTCCTGTAAAGATGGGAGCCTACACAAAGACCCCTTCCAACTTGAAGAGTCTTCAAGCAGCCTGCCTGGATAGGGAAGAACCCAGTGATAGAAGTAAACCTGAGCCTGAGGGCTGAAGACATAGTGCCAGCCAGTTGCTGTCAGGGTAGAAACCGTATTCCACGAAAGCCCTGCAAGTGCACGAGGAAGGCTAGCAGTTCCAAGAATTCAGACACCTGTCTGAAGAGCTCAAGGAAAATCCCATTTGTTGTCAGGTCAGAAAGCTATTTAAGGCTCACACCATGTAAGACTTTAGTATCAGAATATATTTTTCAAAACTACATCTGTACATGAGCTTGTACTTAATAGAGATGTTGTTAAACATCTATTGAGCTGTGAAAAAAAAAAGATTTACAGAAACCCAATCTGACATAAAATGATAATTTTGACCCAGATCCTCTTGCAAAAGAACGAATCTCTCAAAACCAGGCTCATACAGCCAAGCATAAAACAAGTTGTTTCATTATGGGCCATCTTAGATCATGATGCCAGCATTATTCATTTGGCCCACACCTCACACTTCTCTGTCAGGCTACTAATTTTTCATGGCACTTCCTTCCCTCTCAGACTAAATGCAAAGTCCCCGAGGCAAGATCATTTGATGCAGAGTCTGGATTCTCAGTCAATGTGAGAGACTGGCCAAAGACAGATCTGAGTTGCACCCACCAGCTTCCTGGCCCCTCCCTCCCTCCCTTTTTCCCCCTCTCTCTCCTCTTCTCACCAAGACAAATATGGGAACCTGGTATGTGCAAGCACACTGTGCAATGATGAGTTAAAGACATTAAGTATTCCAAGTCAAGTGATGAGGACAAAACCATCATTTCAACATTGATCTCAATGCTGTGGACAGACAACCTGAGACTAATTTATTTCTTCAGCCAATATTTAATGAGCTTCTGTGCGTACAAAGCATTAAAAATGTATAGTCTAGGATGATAAACGCTAATGTGACTAAAATCCTTTACAGACACAAAGCAATACAGAGATCTTACAGAAGGTACAATGACTTATAATGGAGAAAATTAAGGTTAAGTTGTTAATGCCTTGCATACTAAAGATACTTGGTAAATGGGCAGGGGTCTAAGAGATGGTTAGGTAGGCATATAAATGGTGGGTGGGTGGATAACTGAATGAAAGGGTGGTTGGATGAATGGGTGGATGCATGAATGCACGGATGGATGAATTGGTGGGGGGATGGATGGTGGGTAGATGGATAATTGGACACGTGAATGGATGGGTGGAATAATGTATGAGTGAATTCATAACTGAACAGCTGAATGAAATGTTGGGTGAGTAGATGGGTGAATGGATAAACAGGCATGATGAATAAATAGGAGTACGGATAGATGGATGAGTAGGTGGATAATTGAATGGGTGATTAAAAGGGTTGGGGCATGGATAACTGAATGGATATAAGGAATGAGGTAGCAATTTAATAGGTTTTGAAAGGGGAGTCACATGTGTAAAGTCACAAAGTAATGGAGTAAGCAGATTATGACTAACAAAACCACACAGTTCATGACATGGGAATGCAAAAAATCACAGAGCATGACCTGGTACTGTATGGCTGAATTTCGGGTCCATTGACAGAAGTGCTGGCATAAGAGGGAGGAGTTTGAGAGCTAAGGCCTTATCTAACATGAGATTCCAGATGGAGAACCTGGAACTGTACCACCCAGGTAAACGGAAATCATAAAATCTTTCTGAATAAAAGAAAGGAATGTTATTAATAGGGACTTTCTAGGATAGAAACATTTCAAACCTGATTAATGATAGTAAAAGGTCACACAACTGAATCTCTGAGCATCCTTCAAGCCCAGCCCCTTCCTGTGACTAGGAGACACAGAACTGAATGCCGGGAAATCACTCTGGTGAATGAATATTTTAGTTACTGCTTACTTATGCAATACATACATGTACAATTATAAGGGATAAATATTTGTCATGCTTTTATATATGTTTGTTTTTAACTGTTTTGTTTATGTGTATGTATGTGGGTGTGCATGTGCCTGTGTATAGGGTGCTTCCAGTGTCGGGGGGATATTAGATGCCCTGGAGCTGGAGCTACAAGTGATTGTGAGCCACCTGACATGGGAGCTGGGAACCAACTCAGGTCTTCTGCTAAAGCAGAAAGCACTCTGGACAGCTGAACCATATCTCCAGCCTCTATAACTGTTGTCTTTCACCCAATATTTTTTTTCAGATTTTTCCCATGATACAAATGCAGCTTTTATTTAACAGCTATATAATATTCCACGGATGAATACCTATAATTTGTATTTTTTTTTATTTTTAATGGTTTTGCAACCATAACTAGTACTATGGAGCACACTCCCAGCTGGAGTGTCAGGTGACCAGTGGATGATCAGCTTCAGTATTCTTGGGATCTTAGTAACTACACTTGCCGCCCACCAGGAGTCTATGGGCCACTGCTTGGCAAGCTTGCCTGCAGTTCAGGCCCCATGATAGATGCGGATGGCATTCTTTTCCTTTGCAGTCCTGGGTTACAAAGAGGTCAAATACCTTCTAATGTACTTACTGATCCATTTATTTCCACCTCAGAAATCCCTTGTTTATGGGCTGAGGAAGATGGCTCAGACAGCAAAGTGCTTCCCTTACAAGCATGAGGGCCTAAGTTTGATCTCCCAAGCCCATTTTTTTTCAAAAGTGGAAACAAGTTGACACACACTTGTAATCCCAGCATTCTACAAGTAGAGACAGGAAGAGCCCTTTTGTCCCATGCCCAGAAGGGGGCTGTGAGCCTGAAGCATTTTTCCTCCAAGATTTTCCTGTTTACAACTCAGGTGTCAAAAATAAAATTAAATAAAAAATTTCACTGCGCCTCTCTGAGCATGCAATCATATACAGGAGCACACACATACAAATGGAAAAGCAAGGGACATTCCATTAAAGAACAACTACCCTATGTTTTATTCTATTTATCTTACCTTTAAATTTCTGGTTGTGGCTTACTGCACTGCCGTCAGAGTCCACACAAAACTCAGACCTGAGATCAGCCGTGAGCTTTGAGAGGCTGGATGAGAACTCTGGCTGGAAGGGTGGGATCCTCTAGAGGCCATGGTGTAATGCTGCAGAGGACCATGCATTTCTCACTGCACTAGATCCGTGGGAACTGTCCGTGGTGCTGCCTGCAGAGTAATGCTGCAGTCACTACTTACTGAACTAGAGCCTTGGGAGCTGTCCGTAGTGCTGCCTGCGGAGTAACTCTGTAGTCACCACTTACTGCACTAGAGCCCTAGGAGCTGTCCGCGGTGCTGCTTTCAGACACCAGCAAGGGACTGGAGATAAGGGTTCAGATGTACTTCCTCCTGGGTGGGGACCAAGGTCCTCAGCCAGTATAGAGCTGAGACTCCTTTTCAAATTCTTGATTTTTCTGCTGTGCAACAATCAATAATTAGGTTTCTCATAACAGAATGCCATGGTTGAGGTCTGCCCAGTATTCCAGATAGCTGGGCCCAGTTATGGTCTGACATGTTACCGAAAGACTTTGTCAAAGGCATGAGCCTAGTATAGAATCCAGAGATGGGGCCTTTCGGGATGACTGGGTCGTGAGTGTTCTGATGGATTCCATTTAACAGGCTGCTGGGAGTGGGGTAGAAAATAGAAGGTGGGCAAAGCTGCAGGAAGTGGCTGTTGAAGGGGCT
Source organism: Mus pahari (assembly GCF_900095145.1). Taxonomy (NCBI): domain Eukaryota; kingdom Metazoa; phylum Chordata; class Mammalia; order Rodentia; family Muridae; genus Mus; species Mus pahari. The sequence goes on along the minus strand of NC_034597.1, from coordinate 54,687,883 downwards.
ATCTTTTCTCAGGTCCCTTCCTTTTTTCTTTCTGCTTCCTGAGAACCATGAGGAACTCTGTTCTACCACATGATTCTTGTCATGAGCCTCTGCCTCACCCAAGTCAAGAAGCCAGAGCAGAGTGACCATGTACTGAAACCACGAGCCAAAATAAGTCTGTTTCCTTTGGTTTATTTTTGCCATGATTTCTGCAAGAGATGGAAAGCCAACAAAAGCCTCTAATATGAGGTAATGAAGACCAAAGAGGCATCTTTCCCAGTGTGGCCACACTGAGTAATTCTTTTTCTGCTTTCCAGTATTAATTTGGCTCTTTTTATTGGCTAACTGAGGATCGGTGGTTGGACCTGACTTGAGGTGGAGGTTGTGACCTACCATGTTTGATAACTGTCCCATTACAGGACCTGGAGCCACTTGCCAGACTGCTCACCACTGGCTCAGGGTCACGTGACCCTGTGGTATGTTCCCTCGCTCCAGCATTCCAACTTAGCTCTTGGCTCCGGTCACACCATTCACCTCTGCCCACACACAAAGAGAACTCTTGTGCAACCTGTCAAAGCCAAGCTCTGGGGCTCCAAAACCCTGTTGCTTTCCAGGTCCCAAGTCAACAGATTACATCTTGCACATATGGTGGTCCATCTCCATCACAGAATGTAGTCCCAGCAATAGTATTAAAAGATTTGGGGCAGGGCACCATGGTGGCTCGGCAAGTAAAAGTACTTGGACCAAAGCCTGATGACCTGAATTTGATCTCCAGGACACACTTGATGAAATAATTGTTGAAAACTGTCCTCTGACCTCCACATGTGTGTTTCATGTAGAGAGGGGGGGGGAGACTAAATGGAATTTAAAAAGAGACTGGGGTGGCATGACTCTTAACATGGCCTAACATGTAATTGTATCTGGCTTAAATATAAATGATACAATAACTATAGTAACTACTCCAGGTCAAAGCTGTTTTTTTTTTTTTAATTTCATATGTGTAATGAGCTTGCTAACTGTGACACAAAATATAGAATTTCATACTTCTGAGTCTTTATGTAACTGGTTTTTGTTTGGGGCCTATATAATCCATACACACACACCAAATCACCTCAAAAACAAACTAACTCTCTCTTCTGCTCCCAAATACCCCCTTCAAGTCATCTGCTGTGGTGCATGGAGCTGCTGGCGCACTCACAAGGTCAATACCTGGGGATGGGATTGCAGCTCCCACATAGAACTTGGATTTCCACACATACTGATCCTCACAACCAGATGAGGCAGGGACACCATCATTGTCAGCACCATCATCAGAATCAATGCGTGGTTAACTGTCTTCCAAAGCCGAAGTCTGCCTGTACCTCCCCACTGCAGGCAGATGGCTGCTTCCCATTCACAGACTGCTACTCGCCAGACAGACACAAAAGAAGACAAAGGCAGCTAGCTGATTCACAGGCAAGCTGCCTTGTACAATCATGAATGAATGAGTCTGCAACTCCGGGACAGAAACAGGAATTCTCCCAGCGAAGGCAGCTGAGTGCTTTCATTTTAAACAAAGATGAGACTATTATTTCATTTTCTTTCCCCAGATATCAATCTGTGAAGTTCTTTTGTTTTCTGGCTCTATTTGGTTGCTTTTAAGACAGGGCCTTGGTACGTAGAACTCAAACTTGTAGAGATTTTCATGCCTCTGCCTTTCAAGTGCTGGGAAACCACCAGCCTGGCTAGTGATCTGAAGTTTTACAGTCCATTTCAGTTTGTGATTATAGTGTAGACCAAACAACAATGAATTGTGTTGTTTGTCCTCCATATAATTACACAAATATCAAGTATTATTAAATAGTTTGTACAACCTATTTTTCAAAAGCTACTAGAATATGGTGACACCTAAGGCAGGCACTAAGTCAGCCTCAGAACTTGGAAATAGTCATGTTCTAATGAAAGAACCAATCCATGTTATTGTATCACCCCCAGGACATGAAGTTCTGGGCCCCTCTGCACAGAATTAGGAAGAGCACCAACCCTTCCTGCCAACATGGGATAAAGGCTATAGCTAAACATATCTGATACACTGAGACATTCTAATGTGTAAATCAAAGCCTGCAAGAGGAATAATCTAAGATACCACCTGTACCTGACTCATCCCTTTGAGCTGTAGACAAGACTGGGTATTTCACAGAACTTACCCAGTGGCTCTAAGGTACAGCTGAAGCATTGCTAAGTTTTAAAAGCTTCCGCATCTGTTAAGAATTAATAACAACTTAATAAAGGGGAGTGCTTGTCTCAAAATATTTGCTGTTAACTAGCAATCCCATTGTCTTCCAGTTAAGTCTACAATGAAAAATAACTTTCAGAGTCATTTTGTTCCAGATTTGGGAAGACAGTTTTTTCTTTTTTTTTTATTTATTATTATTTTCTTTATTTACATTTCAAATGTTATCCCGAAAGTTCCCTATACCCCCCCCCGCCTGGGTCATATAAAGTTTACAAGACCAAGGGGCCTCGGGAAGACAGTTTTTTAATAATATGTAAAATAAATTTTGAGGGCAGGTGAGATGGCTCACTTGGAAAGCATGGTTGCCACCAAGTCTGATGACCTGAGTTTGATCCTTGGGACCCACACAGGGGAAGGAGAGCACTAAGTCCTAAAGGGTGTAGTGTGACCTTTGTCCTGCCACCTGTCCTTAGTTGACCATCAAGTACACAGAACTCTGTTAGAGTTTAAGCATTAATTTGAGCCTCCTAGCATCTTCAAGTGTGTTGTTATCTTTGCATTTTAAAAACTGTGAAAATATTCGGAGCCCAGAGCCCTTTGGCCAGGTGCCAGAAAATTTCAGAAAGCCAGACTCTACAATTTAGGGTTGGCTGTGATTTAGTCTCCATCTGCTGTTTAGATAAAATCACTCTGAGCAAAAGCAACTTAGGGGAAGGAAGGTTTATTTCAGTGTACAGGTTATATTTCACCACTGAGAGAACTCAGGGCAGGCACTTGAAGCAGAAACCAAAGTGGAACAGTGTTTGCTGGCTTACTCACAGGCTGTGTTTATCTAGCTCCCTTATACCACCCAATACAAGCTGTGCAGGAAGTAGCACCATGAATGGTGGGCCGCAGTGCCCTGCAGGCATGCTAACCCACCAATCTGATTGGGCAATCATCAGATGAGACACCTTTCTCAGTTGACTCTAAGGTGTAACAAGTAGATGATACTTAAAGCTAACTAGGGCAAGATGCGTGTTCATGTACAGTTTGACGATGATTTTGCTTTCAACTAAATACATTCTTCAGAGTAAGTTCAGGGGTCTTTAAAGCACTCAGGGAGCTTACTACTGCAGTCGTCATGTATTACTGTGTGAGAATTCTGAGTTTTGTTCACTTAAGCTTTGGTCTACTCACACTCTTAGAGAAATAGATTTCTGATTTTACTATCTTTTGAATCTTATAGGGGGAACAGCAATATATGTATATACATATGTATATGTACATATATATCATATATATATATGTGTGTGTGTGTGTGTGTGTACACACACAGAGACACACACACATATTCATATTCACCTTAATTTAGTTGTTGTGAATGTGTATGTGTGTAGGCATGCCCTTGTTATGGAGAATGCTTATGTGTGTAGAACACACTCTGTGGAAGAAGGTTCTGCCGCTCCAAGTGGGTCCTGGGTCTAGAACCCAGGTTGTCAGGCTTGGCAGAAGCCTTTTTTCTTGCTGAGCCACCATACCTTATAGTGTTTTAAACATTGCTTTAATAGACTTTTTGTAAAAATTTCTCCACAGACAATACTTTGAGACATATCAATAGATGTCTAACTTAATAACTTAAAAGATGTCTTGCAAAAATTTTATTAATATGGTCTAGAAGGAGGTAAGATTACCAAGGACTCTTTCCCTGATGCCAGTAGCAGCATCCTGCTGCCACGTACTGTGGCAACAGCACCACGTAGTCCATCGTTTCCCATGAACACCCAGGCCTGTGACTGCTCTCCATCCTCACAACTGTGTGGAAGTGCCTAGCTCAGGGTGAGCAGGTCCCCACCTAGATCACATGCAGAGGACACATGCTCAGACAACCTACCTAGCACCTTTCAACACTGTCCTACAAACACCAGAAAGGCACCTGGCTGCTTCCCAGTGAGTATCTCTGGCCTGCGGCAACCCACTGAAATACTTTTTTTTTTTTTTTTTTT
>NC_034597.1:54666415-54683684 GCF_900095145.1 Mus pahari | reverse complement strand
GAACTCACTTTGTAGACCAGGCTGGCCTTGAACTCAGAAATCCACCTGCCTCTGCCTCCCAAGTGCTGGGATTAAAGGCGTGCGCCACCACGCCCAACCCTGAAATACTTTTAAATGATAATGCTTAGTACTACCTGAGTCATGGGTTGGACAGGAATAATGCTACTGGGAAGCCATGCTGGGAGACCCCACTCTAGGGGCTGCTTTCCTGATGTTCTTCTAAATATAGATCTGGCTGGCCTTGAGCTCTTGTCTAACATGTCAGGGATTGCTTAGGTCTGAGAAAAAAAGTCATAACCTGAACAGAGACACTGCCAGCTGGGGTTGTAAAAGTTCTAGTCAACTCATAGCCACTATGAGGAGTAAATGGGCACAGACTAACAGAACATTCCAGACAGGGCTTCTCAGCACAAATAGCGGCATAAGTATTATATGTTCCTAGACATTAATAGGCCCTCCACACCTCAGCACAGCAGACACCATGATGAAATACCATTCAGGTCTTGGAACCTAACACACAGACAGCAGTATCTCCAGAACAAGATCAAAGACCTAAACCATCCAAGTCCACAGTTCTGGGAAAGTCTCTAAATGTACTAACCTTGCCTTTGGCTTCTGTCATTCTGCTTCTGCATGGTTTTGCTAACTGAAGTGTGTCAACCCAGATTATGGTTTTTATGCTTAAAAGCACTGGTGTGCCAAACACCCAGTGTAGCTACTGGTTGGCTAATAAAGACTTTCTATTGGCTCGAACCAGTGTTTGAGCAGTCTTTTCTGGTACAGACCTCACAATTCTAGAGGCCCCAGTAGATCCCAAAATAAAGGGATCCCAGTAGATCTCTAAAATAAAGGGATCTTAGAGAACCTCAAAGCTGGGAAAGAATGAGGTCGTCAAGAGACTCCAATGGGGTACACAATCTGAGACATTCCAGCACTTTGGAACTCCCTTTGATCAATTGCTACCTATCACCTCAAAGGAATTCAAGAAAAGGAAACAAAATTGAAAGTCACCTAGTCGTCACCTCTAGAGGTAAGTCTGGTTAAGATGCCTTCTGTTTAGGACACAAAGCAGAGACCAGAAGGGGCGGATGAGCCAATCCCCATGTGAGACGTCGCCAGACTCTGCTCTGTTCTGCTCAGCTGTATAAATGTGTGTGTGTGTGGGGGGGGGGCATCCCAGCTGTCTTTGCGGTGTCTGTGTGTGGACCTGGGTGATTCTGTTACTTTTATTGGTTGGAGAAACAGATCTAAAACTGAAAGGTGGGTGAGCCATCTGCACAGATTCCACTGCTCCCAAGATGGCTACCAACTTCCCACAGGCTCAGAGGCCACACCAGGCCACCACCCGAGAGTCACACATCCCTTTCAGAGGCAGCTGCTGCTATTGCTATGGTGACACTAGTGGCAGCTCTGAACAGCAGTAGTGGTTGGTGGCTGTCACAACCCAAGGGGAAGTTTTGCAGGTGAGAACAGATACGAAACACTTCCTCCATAAACAGCAGACAAATCACCTCTGAGCCTTGTGTGAGACGGACCGATCATCCTTTGGAGTTGGTGGCCCAGTGATGACTCAAGTTATCTCGAACATAGTGACTGGGAAATGCCAACCACCTGGGCCACTTTCCCTGTATTGACCAGTGGCTTTATATAGTGTAAGATAACTCCACCACCACAGTCCTGTGTCCTCTGGTTGGTGACCTTAATCATTTAGGCTAGGCCAGGTCAGCCGGAGGAACCCGAAACCCCCACCTAGTCTCCCAACCCCAGTCCCTGAGGTCCTGCTCCTGCTCCTTGTGTGGAAGTGGGAAGGAGCCCAGTCTCTCAACCAGAGCTGTCTGCCCTCTAAGTGGAGTGTGCACAGGGAGGAGGAAACTGTTCCTTGGCTCCCTCTGTTCCCTCTCCCACCCGCCCTGACCAGCTGGTTGTGCCTAGGGAAGGGGTAAATGGTTCCCCAGATCAAGCCCAGAGGAAAAGCGGAAGTTCAGCTCCTTTCTCTTTCATAGTTTTATGTCTCCTTTTCAATCAATGATCTATGTAAATGAGAAACTCAGAACCCACTATGCTCTGAAAAGAACAGAGAAGTCTAGCCAGGTCTGCTGGGGCAGCGAGCTGGACAGTCCTGCCTGGAGAGAGCGATTTTTCCTCCTGCCCAACCCAAATGGGACTGCCAACACTGATCAAGTCAAAGAGGCTCTGTATAATTTTTTCCAGACCTCTTTTTCAAGGATTAAAGACAGCTGCTAGAAAATATTCCTTTCCTTATGCTGCTGTTCCCAGATATTAGAAAGAAAAAAAAAAAAAACTTCAGAAAGTAGACAGGTTTGATAAAATAAATAGATCCCAAGAATTGGAAGTTGCTCAACTGTGGCCTTGGAGAAAGATGGGCTTCAGCAGCTTCAGCTCCTGCCTGAGGAAAGGCCTTCGCCCCAGCTGCTGCTTTCTGCTCCGTTCTAGTCCAGGGTTAGGCGGCTAGGCGAATCTGGCCTCTGTCCACTTTCTGATCCCCCACTTTACCTGAAAATGGCTCATATGGTCCAATCCATCAGACCTGACCTGATAGATACCCTGCTACAAGAAGGAGAAGAGGTATTATACTCTGATGGGAGCCATTTTATTCAAGATGAAATCACTTGTCACCTTGGACAAGACAGAGTGGGCCCAAAGGGCTGAGGTTCTGGAGTTAACCCAGTGACTTCAATGAGAACAAGGGCAAAACCACCATGGTACACACAGTCAGTTCACATTTGTCATGGCCACCTCCACAGGGAGAGAAGGGACTGCTCACCACCACAGAGAGAGAGGAGACTCCTCACCTTAGCCAAAAAGGAAATCAAAAACAGAAAAAAAATCTAGGCTCTGCTAGTGAAGTGGCCATTGTCTACTACAAAGGGCATCAAAAAGGGAATCCCCACAGGCCCAAACAAATAGGGTAGCAGAATCAGTCATCCAGAAAGCAGTCTTGCTGTAGGCCTCGCCAGATCTTTGTTTGCCCTGCTTGAACCTGAACTGCCCCAAAGCCCAACCATATAAAAAGAAACCACGGAGACAAAAAGGATAGATGCTAAACAGGAGGCGAACAGGTGGTGATTTCTGCCAGATCAAAGACCTGTACTCTCTGCCATTATTGCAAGACAGATGTTCAGCAAGGTCCACCAGACCACCCATATGGGGGAAACTAAACCTGAGTCACTCAGGCCCAGGTATTACAATGAAGTTGGGTTTTCCCTCTCCCTGTGGTCTAATAATGGTCTGGCCCTTCACCTGCAAAATTGGCCTAAACCTGACAAAGGTCCTAATGGTTCATTGAAGACTATGCTGTGCCTAAAGGCTACAAAGCTCAAGACAGGCAGGCTAAGTATGTTCTTGGGACTGGCGATAGATAGATAGATAGATAGATAGATAGATAGATAGATAGATAGATAGATAGATAGATAGATAGATAGATAGATAAAAGGACCAACCTCTTAACCTTTGCTCTCCTAAGGACCAGGTGCACCTCACATCGAGTTCATGAGGCAGAAATTACTAGCTATTCGCTCAAGTCTCTACAAACCCTGCAACAGACCCAGGGGGCTATTAACTAGAATGTTGAGAATTTGCTTTGCTTTGTGTCTGAGCCTGCCCACAAGCTCAAGCCTGGCGACCTTATATGGATTCATAAAATCCCAACCTGGAACCTGGAGCCAACATAGTATGGCATGGGGGGGGGGGGGGTTCAGGCACAGCAAGCAATCCTGACCTAAGTCTGGTTGAGAATGGTTACCTGGCAGATGGGTTGGATCTCAGTGGATATAGACTTGCCCTCATATTACCTTGGCATTGGCCACTTCCAGCCCTAACAGCTATAAATGGACCCAAACTAAGTTTACCCTCAGGGACCTCCAGGAGAAGTGAGCCTGTTTAATGTCAACAAAATATCTACTAGATAGTTGCCCTATACAGATGTACACAGCAGGATAATTTCAGGAGTGGCAGTTGAATATATTTTCAGGTTCCAGAGACTCCCTGGCTTGCTTGAACTAACAGCTTAACCAAGTGTGCATCTTCTGAATTGTTTACAATGGAGGAGACCCTACTTTTCGTCCTCCTGCAAGGTATATCACAGGTGTTCATCTATAATAGAAAAGGGCAGGGCCCATCAAAATCTAGACTCTGACTTCATCACACACGGTGAGCCATCCCCATTCACATCCCCCTGCTGGTAGGGACATGAATCTCAGGCTCCTGGACAGTGAGACCCTCAGAGGATGAGATATGGAAGATGATGGGGGTGGGAGAATGGGGTGGAGTGGAAGGTGTGGGTGGGAGATGGAGTAAAAACTTTAAGGAACTCAGTACTCAAGTAGACACAAAGCTGGGTCATCTAGGAAACTCGATTCCAGGCTGGAGTCCAGTTAGACTCCTTAGCTGAGGCTGTTCTTCCAATCAAAGAGGGTCGGACCTTCTCCCTATGAGTGGGGGAGGTCTCTGTAAGGCACTGGGGGATGCCTGCTGCTTCCTATGCCAGTCAGTCAGGGATGGTTTTGAAGAGTTTAGCCATGGTCAGGAAAAAGCAAAACAACCACCAAAAAAAAAAAAAAAAAAAAAAAAAAACAACAAAAACAAACAAACCCCAGTGTGATGGTTTATATATGCTTGGTCCAGGGAGTGGCACTATTAGGAGGTATGGCCTTGTTGAAGTNTCAGTCAGGGATGGTTTTGAAGAGTTTAGCCATGTGCTGCACAGAGAAACCCTGTCTCAAAAAAAAAAAAAAAAAAAACAACAACAACAACAAAAACAAACAAACCCCAGTGTGATGGTTTATATATGCTTGGTCCAGGGAGTGGCACTATTAGGAGGTATGGCCTTGTTGAAGTAGGTGTGTACTGTGGGTGTGGGCTTTAATACCCTAGTCCTAGCTGCCTGGAAGCCAGTACTCTGCTAGCAGCCTTCAGATGAAGATGTAGAACCCTCAGCTCCTCCTGAACAACGCCTGCCTGGATGCTGCCATGCTCCCACCTTGATGATAATGGACTGAACCTCTGAACCCATAATCCAGCCCCAATTAAATGTTGTCTTTTATAAGACTTGCCTTGGTCATGGTGTCTGTTCACAGCAGTAAAACCCTAAGACTCCCAGCCATCAAGAACCTAACAACTGCTAAATTTTGGTCCCTCCAGTTAACTACTCTACCCATGGTCATGGCTGGGCCATTAATCCTTTTGCTCTTAGCTCTCACTATAGGACCTTACTTACTCAACTGCCTACTCAGCAATGTAAAACAATAAATTCTAAAACACTAGTGCTAAGATGATATAAATCTCCAATTTGACTCATGTCCATAGAACCAGTGGGGAATGTTAAAAGCCCCCAGACTTTAGCACAACAGAATACCATGATTTAAATTACCATTCAGGCCTTGAAACCCAGCGACTGAGCAACACTATTTACCAAAAACATAAGAACAAGAACCTAATCTATCAAAGTCCATAGCTCTGCAAAAGTCCCTAGATATACTAACCTTGAATTCTGGTGTGTGTGTGTGCATGCACAAATTTCATTGGGGCTGGCTTTCGGGTTCAGAGGTTCAGTCCATTATCATCAAGTCCAGGCAGGCATTGTTCAGGAGGAGCTGAGGGTTGTACATCTTCATCCGAAGGCTGCTAGCAGAGTACTGGCTTCCAGGCAGCTAGGACTGGAGTATTAAAGCCCACACCCGACTAGAGTATTAAAGCCCACACCCACAGTGACACACCTTCTTCAACAAGGCCACACCCCCTAATAGTGCCACTCCCTGGACCAAGCATATATAAACCATCACACAGACAAGGAGAGCGAGAGAGCGAGAGTATGTGCATATGTGCACATGCACACAAGAAAACAACTCAACTCAGAGAAAGGTTCAGGACTGCACTGGGATTGTGGCTTGCTAACTATACTATTCTAAATATTATCCTGTTATAATAGAATAACAAATTCTATTGTCCTGAATCCATGTCAGAGTGGTCTTCTCTGGTGGATGCCTCACAACATTAAAAGCAAGCTTGTGAGTTCCTGAGGAGACATGATGTAGGCAGGAAATGGAAGAGATAATGTACCAACTATTTCCAGGTTGAATTCATCTTGGTGGAAAATAGAATAATGACTTCTAATTCAAGCTCTGTGATCAGGCAGGGGCCTGAAGGCTCCGCTTTGCATTCAGTGCCCAGTGGCTTCATCTAGAATGCATCTAGAGGTCTTATGATGACCTGGGAGGGCGTGGGAAGATGACCAGCACTGCCAGCCCTAAGCAGAAAACAGCAACTGGGTCACACCCAAAAGGCTCCTCCCCTGAAGACCGGGAGAAAGAAATAATACTCACACCATCACCCTAAGACTAGACAGGGAGATACATCAGAACTTGCTGCAGATCTTCAATTTCTTCAAAGAACACTTCTCTTTGATCTGCTTAATTAGACCGGGAAAACTTGTAATCAAAGCAGTTTCACATTAGGCTGGGAAGGTCTGTAGGTTGTAGAGTCTGTACTGCAAAACTTGGCTGGGAAAAACATCATGAGTACCTAGGTCAGGGGGCACAGGCTCCCAAGTCCAAAGGGAAATGCTGTCCAGCTTCAGTGTTCTTAAAAAGTGTACACACTACTCAGAGGGGGCATGTGGAAGCAGTGAACCCTTGTATAGTACATCTCAGATATATACACCCCAAGTTTCCAAGTGTTGATAACTCATACCAAGGAAATGGTGTAGGACAGAAATTACACAGGAGTGGTCACTGGAACTGAGTCTGTAGGAAAGATAACTCGGAAGGAACCTAAACTATAAACCTAGCTTCCAGCAGTAGGGGCATTATGGCTTGGACATAGAAATGAGCTCATAGGCTCGTGTATTTGAACAGCCAAGTCTGTGCTTGGAGAAACTCAGAAAAGGTGGAGAGCCTTTGGTCATGGGTCTAGCCAGCTGACCAATGACTACAGTAGTGGAGCTTATGGGTCAAGCTATCCTAGCTTTCAGATTTGTAGGTCACAGTGTCATGTTGCTGGTGTCATGACCTACTACCACACCTAAGCAGTTTCATTCCAGTATTCTATTGCAGTGACCAGGAGCCAATACAAGTGAGCTGGTCCCATCCACACAGAGAAAGACACTGAAAAGGATATATTCATCTAAAGAATGTGTACTTGCTAATACTGCAACAAAGAACAAATGTGGGGCTACAGACACAGACAGGGAGTGGAGTGGTCTGCCTAGCAGATATGACATCTCGGTTCAAACCCAGTAATACACAAGAGGGAAGGGACTGGTCTTCAGGGATGATTAATGAAAAGGAAAGTTCGCAAATCATATCAAGATTTTTAAAACAAGTTGTGTACATTTTGAAGGAAAAAGATAGAGATGGAAGGGGGAAGAAATCTAATTGTTCCACCTTCTGTCTCTCACTCACTAGGAGTACTAACCTGTGCACAGGTCCTGATCTGCATTAACTAACTTTTACAGGGGAGCTGCAGGAGACAGCAGAGGACCCCTATGCCTAGAGTTGCAATTCCTCCCTGAAACATGAAGCATGAAGTCTGCTACTGGTCTATATCTGTCACAGTGCTCTCTTTGGAGGAAGCTGCAGACCATCTTGTGAGACCATCTTCTGGCTGCCCGATGGCTAGTCCTTTCTCATATCTGGCTGCACGACCTAGGCCTGGGCTGTAGACCCCTGAAGAGCATCACCCCATTCTGGTGGAAGCTCTGCCTTTTAAGTGTCATAAACCCTCAGTGCCCTGGAGTTGATGTCTAAGCTGGGTAGTGGGAAATCAGGCAAGGCAAGCACAGAGAGACAAGAGGCTGTCCCCAGCTGACGTGCATGTGTCATCGGGACCAAAGAATAGGTGGACATGCAGAGTTTACAAACACTTCTCAAGACACACCTTCTGAGGGACATCTACCCTAAAACTGTTACTCATCACCACCCATGGTCCCAGTCTCCCCACAGCATGCTGAGCACACAGTGCCATGGGTCTGCTCCCTGTGTTGCCATGCCAGTAGTCAGTCAAGGTTCAAAACATGTTAAACCAAGTTTAACCCTTCCCAAACACAAACTCTAGGCTCATGTCTGTTCCCAAGAGACTGGGACAGTGCCTATGACCTAGAAAACATCATCAGTGCAAGAAGGAAGGGATGTAACTGGTGCATTCAGCTGAACCAAGTCTTTCAACAAGCTTCTGGAAGAAAGCTTTGCTGTAGCTCACATTGAAAAGGGTGGGAGCAAACAAGATGGAAAAGAGAGAGCTTCTAGTTGTCAACATGGCAAGATAGTTACCTTCCACCATCCCTTGGAGTCTTAAGATAGCAGAATGCCTACCTGTTCACAATGCATTTGCCTCAGCAGTGCTAGTGCAGCCTAAGAGTTCCCAACAAGTGAGATGATAATGATGATGATGATGATGCAGAACCCGACAGTTCAGGCCATCGATAAAGACATCCCAGTACTGACCCTGCCTATACCCCAAGGAGTCACCTATCATTCCTGCCTGGCTGCCCATTCCTCCCTCCTCCTGGTGCCCTTACATGATGGTCTGCAAATTCCTCCCATGAGAGCCCTGTGACAGAAGAATGCCCAGGAAGGCCTGCAGAGGAATGGTCCTTTCACAGGCTTCTGCTTCATCAAGCCCAAGCAATCATGTTCATTTTCTTCTTCAGATGTTCAGAGCAATGTACCACAATGATGAGCAGAACTCTAAATGGGCTTTCTAGGACGGCTGCTGATGGCAAAGCTTTTACTATTATTTGTTTGTTTTTTTTTTCTTTTCTCTTTTTTAGAGGAAATGGCAGATACTGAATGAATCTTACTCAATTTTAATTTAAACAGATATTTTAAAATTAATACCTAGAAGGGAGATACTACAATTCGCTACAGCGGCTTCTTAGAGAGCTGTAAAAACCCTTTGCTCGTGCTGGCAGACAGGTGAAGCACCAAATACTCCAATACCTGCCTTCACCTTGGTAAATGGAGACATTCCAACTGCCAAATCAGAAAAACGGAGAGCGGAGGGCAGCCCTGAACCACCCACAGGTTATATATACTCAGACTACACTGCCTCCATTTCCCTCAGATGGGAGCCATTCTACAATGTCTCCAATATTTTGATATATCCTAAGGATTCCACAAAAAGCTTTGGAAAGTGCATGAAAGCTTGTTTTGTGATCTAGATTTTGGACTTCTACAAAGGCCATGAAGAAATCCAAGCAGAAACCAAACCAAACCCAACCTCCAATTTGTAAGGGAACGAAGTTGCCAGTTGACCACAAATATAAACATCTCGAGAGCAATGCAGAGAGACAGCTAAGCTTGAGACAGTCATCAAAGACCCAAAGAAACCTGTGCTGCTTCTTCAGAGTAAAAATCACAAAACCATTAGTTCTAGATGCTTTATTTTAAAGAAGTATTTCAACGGGTATTGACCAGTAATTTTTGCTGCAATTTGGGAATATTAAAATCTGGGTTCAAAATATTAAAATTTGGGTTCAAAATCTTAATGGTAAGCAATACTTTCCATGGATTTTTTCAGAAGCCCCAGTGGTGGTTGGGCAACCCTGGGGAAGGACACAGAGCATCAACACAGAGTCCAAGACAACCCTGCAGACAAGTTCATTTATTTGATAATTTCAGTGCTGCGATTACAGTCCCAATGAATGGAGGAAGCAACTGCCTCACTATCCACAGCCCAGGGCTTAAGAATTCACTGATAGGCTCTTTAGAAAACTCTAAGGAAAACACTTAACTAGAACAAATGTCCTCTAATGTACAACCCAGGAAGGACTTGGCACCATCCCGAGAGGTCAGGGAGAAACTGCAGGAGTGCTGTGTACCAGGTCAGAAGTCATGGAGCCTGTTCTGAATGTTGTGCCTGAAAGAGCTATGGAACAACATCCAACCCTACTCTTGAAGAAGACAAGGAAAAGCCATGTCTTCCCAAGAAAGTGGCTCTCTGACACACTTAGAACCATGGCTGGCCCATGAGTAGACAAGATATGGAAACTAGAATTACTGCACTTAAATTTTTCTAAAAACTGCCAATATTGGGAAGATGAAGATGGGCTACAAATCTCAAAGGCATTGGGGACACTTTAATGTATGTTGGTTAGGTTCCTTAAAGCTTATTAATAAAAGTAGTCCAACTAAAGAAGATAAAAGCATGCAAAAAATCAGCCTTAAACTTGGTATTACAGATGAGCAGAAATTTTAAAAATTGATTAATCTGGGCCAGGAAGATGTCTTAGTGAGTAAAAGCACTTGCCACACAAGCCTGACAACCCATGTCCAATCCCAGAACCCGTGGTAGAAGAGGAGCACTGATTTCTGCAAACTATCCCGTGACTTCATACTCAAGCTGCAGCATGCATGCAAGGCATTGAGTGTGTACACACGCACATACACAAAACTAATAACTATAATCCACAGGGTGGTATAAATCATTTCCTGAAAGTTCTGTGTTGTCAGGAATCTACATCACCTGAGTTTTCCACTGAATTCTAACATATTGGTAATGTGAGAAATTTCCAGAAAGTTCTTGGTTCCATGCTGACACTGCTACACCGTTAGATTTGCTTTATAAAGATGCTAAACTATGTGCTAAAGGAATGGTCACAATCCCCTTGACTGGTCTCAGAAACCCTCCTAAGGGACCTGAAAGTTAAGTCCGTTAAGCAGAACTCAATCAACCTGTTAATATTGACCTACAGTGCCAAGAAACAGCATCTCCCAGGCTTTTGACTTCAAAGGGCAATGAGAAATTGTACAAAATGTCTTTAAGAGAACTCAACAGTATAAACTTACAATTTTACACATCTAACATACAGTAGAGACAGGTATACGTTTTGGTTTTTTTCTTGTTTTTTGAAAGCTGTTGGCTGGAATCCATTCTATAGCCCCAACTGTCCTGATACAGGACCTTTTGAGTGCTGAGACTGACCATCATGAGCTTCACCCCCAGATTAAAACTTCCATCTTTTACTGTGCAGTTTCTGCTTGTCCTCGTGTTCCTTCCCCCCTGTATTCTGTAGTGTGTGCTTGCTGAATGTGCTGCAGTCAGTCATCCGGAGCTCTGGTACCTTGAGCCCCTGGCTAGGTTCAGACATACACATAAGCTTATCTACTCTTGTTCCAGACAGGGGCCTTTCCTTTTTCTCTGAGCCTACCCCCCACTCAAGCTTACTTATTAAAACCTCCTTCACAGTGTGAGGCTTCTCAGGATAAAGCTTGAACAAAGTTTGCTATGTTCACAGAAAACTTTGAGATGCATTTCTAGTACCCTAAACACTTAGTGACTACAGTCAAGAGCTTAAGAGTTTCTGAAGAAAACATATGACCCCTGACCACAGGATTTATAGGCAGTTGCTGCAGAGAATATACATATATTACAGGAAAAGTAAAAACAGCCACGCACTTACCACCACCCCACCAAAAAAAATTCCAAGTGTTGGGTTTTCCATAATTGAACCATTTAATTTTTTATTAAGCAAGAGTCAGAAATTTATTACAAGCAGTATATATAGCCTTTCCACAAAACACATCTGTATTGCTTCTGAATTTTATATGTAAAAAACTTATGTCAGTGTAACCAACTTTTCAAAAGATTAAATGATGGCTTACAAACATGCACTGGATATTCTGCATAGGTTCAATGTGGACTAATGTGGGCTGAAAACGTTAGTCAATGGTCTAGACAAATCTTGCTGACACAGACACTTTCTCTACAGGAGCGTCTCTGGCTCTCTTCAGGTCCTAGCAAACTTCCATACTCATAATATGTCAGCTCTGGGTCTTCCCACGCCTGAGGCACACTGGGCTTCTCAGGCTCGATGCATGGCAGTTGAGAAAGGTTTCCTTGGAAACCAGAGTGGCAGTGACCAGCACACTGAGAGGCCACAATTAGAACACAGTGCTGTGAACTTTCTAGAGACAATCCCCTATGTCTAAAGTGCTGCTTCTCTTCAGGAAGGAGGATGGAAATACATCAGTAAGGTGATGCAAAGCTCCTGTTCTCAGCAGAACGCAACCTAACAAGGGTAAAGAAGAGGGGTGAACTATGTGGGGATACTCAGGAGCCAAACAGGACCACTCTGAAGAGCTGGAAGGAACCTTGATGGGGTCACCCAGGAAGGATGAGCAGGGCAGTATAGCTAAGTCCAGCAGACTCTGGAACCCCTGTACTCGTGTTTATATGGTCACCACAGGTAGCACATACTTGAGGCATGCAGGACTCTCTTTCCTTGTGGACGTGAAACCACCAGAGCTGTCCAGATGGACCTCTAACAAATGAGATTTTGTGTAGTGCAAGCCAGAGGCAGTCACGGAGTCAGAACAGAAGGCAAAGGGTGTCTCCTCCCAACTGACAGACTCAAGAAGGATCACATACCAGAACGGCTGCAAGGAATGAAAATGAGTCACCTGGGAATCTTGACAATTTTCCTGAAAATGCACTTCAAATTTACAAGTCACAACAGAATCCCAAATTCCAGTCACTATTACGTAATTTAAGAATTATTTAATAAGAAAGGTCACACTTAAGAAAACCTTTGCAGTACTTCAGGGAGAATTACTGTTCTGTCCGTGCTTACAAGGCACTACTGTTCAACTCACTATGGAATGAGGAGTCTTCAGTGAAAGGCACGCCATGCACCGTGCCTCACGCTCTGCTTCCGCCACTTGTCCTATGGAATGGATTTTGCAGAGCCTGTCCCCTTTCTCTATGAGGCTTCCAGCTTGTGGCTGCAGGCTTACATGAAGAGGCAGTAGGCAGCCTTCAAGTTGGAGGTCCCAATCACTGAGGGAGTTGATCAAAGTCAGAGCAAGTGATGAGGACCCCAAAGACTGGGCATCCATCCTTGCATGCCAATGTGCCCGCCTGTGTGGGGCTGGTGAAGGAGCCCCAGCGTTCAGCTGGCTTCCACATGGAGTTTCTCTACCATTTCCTCAAAGGGTCAGGCTACTGCTCCTCTCGCTCCCGAGGTCCCTGTTAGTAACATGAGGAACTGACACTCATCTGTTCTCTGTGGAGTGAGATGTACCAAGACTGTGAAGCACGGTGACCCAGGGACACACTTCCCATGAGAGACACTACCATGCTCTCTAATCAGTACTATAGAAAGTTTTATCCAGAAGCTTCTAGGAGGTGGCCAATGTGACCCTACTCACGCCTTCAGTTCTCCTCTATACATAATAATCTACAAAATTTTGTAAAGTTATACAGCAGGAATAAAACAATCTTATTGATAATGTATTTTCTCTAGTATTTAAGACATTTATTTGAAGTTAAATTTATCATGGAGCTGCAAAAACACTTAGGACATGCAATAATAACTCAAACTCACCATGAGGAAATACATCAATATTTCCAAACATGGGCCTCACTATTCTTAAATTCCATGACACGCTTGTGAAAACCAGCTAGGACAACATGAAATGTCTCGTGTCCAGGGCATCCCAGCATTCTCCTCCCCTCCAGAAGGCTCTGCTCCTTTAGCTCTGCTCTGTGAAGGTCAGTTTGCAGCCCACCAGCACTCTGTACTGTCAGCCTCCTAGGGTTTTCTCTTTCTGGAGTCTCTTTCATTTGTACTCATGGTTTTCAGAATCTAAAAAGGTCTTTAAAATATTTATTCTGGTGGGGACAAAGTTTTTTTCTGGTTGGCTAATTCGTTTTGGGTATATCAGATACCCAGGCCCAATCAATACTGTGGCTAGAACTGGCTAAAAGAAAACCTCCATTGACAGAAGTGCCACAGAAGGAGAGTTTTTAAAAGCCAGTTGTAATCAGAAAGCAGCTAAATAGGCAACACATGATGAGGTTGGTATGTAACAAAAAAAAAAATATCTACGTAGTGTTTTCCATTAAATAAGTATCATCTAATGCTTGCCACTGAAAAGGGAGGGGAAGGTTGGAGGGAAGAAAGGCAAGAAGGGAAATGATGTAATTAAATTTTAATTAGAAGGGGGCCACTGGCAATAGTACAGCCCTTCAGTTTCTGAAAACCTCCTCACAGAAATCTGAGGATAACAGTGACTGCAGGTGAGGAAGGTCAACAATGGCCAACTCACCAGCAGCTCTCCTGAGTTCCCTTCCCCTTCCAGGCTGTTCTCTCTAACTGTGGTCCCAGCAATCACTGCTCCCAGTTAGGACAGTTTTCACATTGATGAAGTAACTGAGCTTCCTCAAGTCTCTGAATTCCAGCAGGTGCAGGAGGCGGCCAAAGGACAACGAACCACCAAGGATAACTACAGCGACTCTAATCTGCACCCGACACCACCATCCAGCTGTCCTTGGATGAACACTCCCCCACCCACACAGGGAAGGGAACCCACTAACGGGTGTTTGTTTTTTTGTTTTAGGGAAATTAATCCTTTCAGGAAATTCAAGCCCCTTCTTCTCCTCTTTACAGAGACCCCCTAACTCATCAACTGACCAGGAGGAGACAGGAACACCTCTGGTCTACAATAATACCTGATTTTAAAAACTGGCAGCATTTTGCTACACATATATTAGTTGTAAAACTTTTCCATATTCTAATACAGACCTTGTGAGGTGATTCCCAGGGGAAATTCTGTAGTTACTGCAGTTAAGATTGTCACTGGATGCTTTTTCTTCTCTTCAAAACTCCTGATTCCTGTGACCTAAAGAGCTCACACTGCAATGTACACAGGAGAGAAAACCAGCTAAACAAAGCATCATGGGAGGACTCCCACAGACTGCCCAGGACAGTGAGAGGGCCACAGAGAAGCTGCACAGCAGAGCTGTCTCCAGAGCACAGCACTCAGACAGGTGACAGTCCTGAGACGCACCTGTCACCTTACAAGTATGGCGTTCCTTTACAGACAATTATTAGACTACTAATAAACCTACCAAGACATTAATACATGACAACAACATCATTCCCAAGGCTCCTACATATTTCCAACATTCAATTTAGGGATCCAAGATTCTGAACATGCCAGCACCAAAAAAAATTGCAAACCTAAAAAACAAAAAAGGGAAAATAAATTAAACAAGGGCAAAGAAAAAGACTTTTCAGAAAAGGTCAATATTTACTTGTATAAATTTCAAAACATTTCAACATCAATGGCTTTACTCGTGTTACATTAGCTTTTAAGCTTTACTTAAAGCAGTTTCCATACAGCAAAATAATTATCAAACTATACTCATATGTGCCACCTGTTTGTTTAATATTTGTTGGGTCAATACCATTTCACATTTATAAGTCTTTAAAATAGCAGTAGTCCTGTCTTTCTCACCTGGAAGTGATCACCGTGGCAAAGACACTGAGGTGCATGAATGAAGCTACAGGTGTTTTCTTGGCTAACACACACCTTTAGAAGCTGCTTTTTAGCTGACTGTCCTCCAAAGCACTAACGTCTAGCACGTGACATTAAAGTCCTTCTAACCTCAAAGGGGCCGCAGCATAGCCGAGCGCGCCTGCTTTGCTTTCTGTCTTCTATGAAAAAGAATTAAAACAAACAAACAAACAAAAAAAAAAAACCCTGTTGTTCGAGTAATAAGAAGAAATTAGATTGTGTGTTTGTGTGTGTGTGTGTGTGTGTGTGTGTGTGTGTGTGTGAGAGAGAGAGAGAGAGAGAGAGAGAGAACACAAGAAGGCTAGCTGTAACTATGTATCCCTGGTTAGCCTAGAACTCTATGTAGACTCAGATGGCCTGGAACTCACAAAGATTGACCTGTCTCTGCCTCAGGAGTACTGGGATAACAGGTGTGTGCACTAAGCCCGGCTAGAGATTACAATTTCTAATTATACAGGCATCATTAGAGCTGGTACTACTGATTTCTTAATGATTTCTCATTAAGACTTTCCCCATACCCCACCTCTAGGACAGTATCACTCACTATGTGCTGGAACTGTGACTTCAGAATATACTGCTCTACCTCTTTCTACTAAGACAGTTAATGCACAAAAATGAACCACATGACCCAAATGAACTCCTCTACCATGGCTTAGAAACCATGCCCCTTAAGGCCAGAGCACCATTCTATAGAAAACCAAGAGCTCAGCGCTCTCCCTTCCAAGAGGTCTGTAATCCTGTGTATAGCTAGCTGAGACGAAGGTAAGAGCTCCATGGGAGGTTTCACTTGTCATAAATTGTCACATACATGAAGGGCTGGAAATGGTCTCTGAATTTTGACACTCTCGACACGTATGGTTATGGGGTTATGAGCAGAGGAAATAGTCCAGACAAGTGACAGACGATGCCCAGAAGTGCTGATGAACATCCATGCAAGGAAACACGAGAAGCAACAAGGCATTGCTTCAAAATGCAACTGTCGCCTGAGTAACAACTGGAAGGCTGTCTTCTGCGTGGCCCGCCAGACAGGGATGAATTTGCTCCCTCTTGGAGCTCAGCAATGAAGCAACTTCTCAAGTCTGGCTAACATGCAGCAAACTTGTGAGATAATACTAGAAGCTACAACGGTACTGTATCAAGTGCAGGATATGAAATGGCACGGAGAACCCCTTCTCTGACTTAATGGCAGCTGAGAATACCTTTTGAGTTTGAGCAAAGAATCTTAGTCTCTCCCAGAAATTAAGCCTAGACCTTTCTCTAAATACTGTTTCTTTAACATACTTAAAAGTCGGGGGAGGGCAGAGGTGGGGAAGGGGCATGAGGCCCCCTCTCCATCCCTCCAATTTTGCCATTACCATTCTGTTTGGAGGGCTTTCGCGACCAGGTGACCGTACACGTCTAGAAATCGGATGACCTCAAAGCCACCTCAGTTCAGCTGAGGCCTCATGTCTTTTGCTTAGAGCTAAAAATAAAAACACACGTGAATGAACAAATGATCATGAAATGAAGCCTCTAATATGACACTAAAACAGAAAGTATCAGAAGGAACTTGATTTCAGAAAAATGAGCGCACACATACTTGCGCACAGTCACACAGTCTCCCTGGAAGGTTCCCTTTCTGTCCTTTTAAAAGCTGAAACAGTAATAATCATCGAATTCCAAGTTTGGAGTACAAAGCCAAAATAATACTTCATTCATTTTTCTGAAATTATGATATATTTATTTTTATGCTTAATGACACTAATAAAATTAAAACAAAAAGTGAGCATTTTTAGTTCTATACACATGTATTTGTACATACACACATGAGGGTGAGAAAGCAAAGTACAATATTGAGCAATAAGAAGCAGTTTTCCGAAGCCGGGCCTGGTGGCGCAGGCCTTTAATCCCAGCACTCGGGAGGCAGAGGCAGGTGGATTTCTGAGTTCGAGGCCAGCCTGGTCTACCAAGTGAGT
>NC_034597.1:54616295-54666359 GCF_900095145.1 Mus pahari | reverse complement strand
TCGAAAAACCAAAAAAAAAAAAAAAAAAAAAGAAGCAGTTTTCTGAACTCCTGGTTTCAACCACAGTGCTGGGAACTGGCACATGGGAACTGGCGTGCTTCCCCAGGGAAAGCAAGCACTGGCTCATCCAAGCGATACAGAACAGGTACATGGTGGCATTACTGTTAGCATGTAAATAGCCCCCCCCCAAAACCATAATGAAGCAGATATGAAGCTGCCACCTCTCCTGCTGCTATGGAAACACGCCCTGGGTACATTAGAAGGTACACAGATGCTGCAGCTGAATAGAGACATAGCTATTTGCTTATTTGAAGCAGGGAAAAAGTAAGAGTAAGGAAGTAGTAGACAGGGAAGAAATGCACACTGTGGATGGCTGGCTGAGACGCTGTTGTCCCAGGAGAACGGCTTTTCACTGACTGCTTTGTGGTTCTAGAGTATAATTTCTATATCCTAAACAATTATTACTTTTCTAGCAAAATTTTTACCTGGGTACTTTACTAAGCATTTCAAAATTCTGCAGATTGATTAAAAATGAACAGAAATGGCTGGCTCTCAGTCATGTCTAATGTGAGACACTGTGAACATGAGACTCATGCACCGCTAGAGAGAAGCTGGGGTGGCAAAGACTAGGGGGATGAGAACTGTTGGTGTGGCCTGGCCGCCATGCTTCTTGAACTTGGCCACTTCATGCTTCTTCTAATGTCCTTCAGGCTGCACAACTCCAGCATATACTTATTCTACTGACTCCAGTAGACACAGGGCATGTCACAGGGCTTAGCTTTTTACTTCCAAGGTCTTAAGCTGTTCAATAACACAGTGTGTGCTACAAAATTAGTGAGAATCACTAGGCAAATATTCCACCCAGAGACGCAAACAACCTAGAAACCCCATGCTATTGCTGGACCTCTCAGGGATTGCACCTCTTCAAGTATGTTCCATCGTGTTTTATTCTGGAGACAGCTATCCTTCCTTACAAATGAAATACAGGACCAGAGACAAACCTCCCAGTAAAATATCAGTGAAAAAAACCTGCCTCTCAAGTAGGAGTCCAGCTAAATATGCTGCAGAAAGCCCCCTTGTTGACTTCACAGTCCAAAGAGCTGCCCCAAATCAGTACTGATCAGACCTGAACAGGACGGCAGGAAGCACAGGCACACTGATGTTATCAGAATCCAACCCCAAGTGATGAGCCTAGAGCTATGCCATCCTGCTTCTGACCACAAATACATACAAGGTTTAGAGAAAGCCACAGGCACCTGTCCTGAGGCTCTCACCCACAGAAACAGCATATGTCCATGGCAGGCTGCTACTGAAAGCCCTCTCCGTCAAGGCAACACAAAGGCCTCCCTTCTCAGGCTCTCTGCTCAAGTCCCCTGAACACATTATTCCATCCCTTCCTCCCCTTTCCATTTTCCTTCCAACCCATAAGCACAGCATGCTGCCAACACTGGAACAACCCCCAAGCCCCTCCTCTCACCAATTTCTTGACTGACACATTCCAATAGCGTCTAGTCACTCACTGTTTACCGGAAACTGACTACCCCACGGCATGTAACTAACATGAGACGGCTAGGGGTGTCTGCTTTCATCGCACAAACCATCAGGCACACTCAACGGTGTGAAATGTTACTTTTCATGAAAGAAAAGCACTAGAGCTGAAGGGTATACCTGAAGGACTTCATCGGGGCCCCACTGGCCTTCTGCCCCGCCTCTCTGGACCTCTCTGGGACCTGTCTTTCCACAGGTTCCGGATCACACACAGTCCTGACTGAGGACTGGGAAGAAGACTGAGTTAAGACAGAAGGGCTGGACAGGAGGTGGCTAAGCAGAGTATGAACATTAACATCCCAGGTAGGAACTGAGACCAAAATGTGGTATCTTTTCCTACATCGCCCACACATCAGGCTGGGCAATGTAAAGACTATTTTGAAGAAAACCTGCCCTAACACAGTTAATAGGTGCGAGCAACTTAGGCTGCCATCAACAATGTCAGAACTGAATTCAGTACCTTCATCTCTAGCTCTTGGCTTCCCTCTATCCTCTAAGGCAGTGGTTCTCAACCTTCCTAATGCTAGATCCTTTAATATAGCTCCTCATGTTGTGGTGACCCCAACCATAGAATTATTTTCAATTCTTCTTCATAACTGTAATTTTGCTACTGTTATGAACTGCAATGTAAATATTTTTAAAGACAGAGGTTTGCCCAAGGAGTTGCAACCCTCAGGACTGCTGCCCTAGGGCCAGTGGAGTGTGCCCAGAAACAGAATCTGCTCTGATGTCACCACTCCTGCTACCCTTTGAAGGCATTCCTGACCTGAGCTTGAAGCACAGGCCACTGCTGGTTTTGCCCTGGCTACTGCTCCTGTACCCCTGCATGTGAGTGTTGCCCCTGTGTTAAACTGCTGCCAGTGTCACTGTGCTACCTGTCACTCACCGGCAGGCTCTTCCCTTGGGTCGTATGTGGCTCATTGTCAAACTTCACGGAATACTCTCTTCGTTTTATTTTGACATTTTAGTAGATGCTAAAAGTTCCTTGCCAACGCCATTTTTACATTATAGCAAGGAAATTATTATTATTACAATCTAGTAAATGAAAAGAAGCACCGAGTAATCTCACCTTATTCTGTTAGGTAAGACAGAATAGACTCATAGTTCACTAGAATTATGAGTACACATTTAGAAGGAAATACAAAAGTTATTTTAGAAAATAGTATTATTCTACTAATGAAGCAAGCTATTTTTTGCTAGCCTTTTAAAGGTTCATTTTTAGTTATGTACATGAGTGTTATACGCACCGGAATGCAAACGCCACTAGGCCAGAGGTAACTAACTGATCCCCACACAGCTGGAACTACAGAGAGCCAGTTATAAGCTGCCCAGTGTGGTGCTGGGAATTAAACTCTGTAAGAACAGTACTTGCTGTTAACCACTGAGCCATCTTTTCAGCCCCCTCTCTGCCAACTTACACACACACACACACACAGAGAGAGAGAGAGAGAGAGAGAGAGAGAGAGAGAGAGAGAGAGAGAGAGAGAGAGAAGCTTATTTTAGTGTATAGGCACACACCTATGTCATGGTGCGCATGTGGAAATCAGAGGACAAACTGAGGGAATTAGCTGTCTGCAGAAACCCTGCCCTCTCGCTCTACAGTTGCTCTCCCCTCAGCCTCCTGCACTAAGGAGTAGACCAGCTCCATCTCATGCCAGCTCACTCCTCGATCTCTTGAGGCACTCATTGGTCGTGGAAAAGGCAACTTAACTGGATGACAAACAAGAACTTTAAAATAAGCAGAGCAGCACAGTGGACCCTGACTGATTACCCTCACCCAGTCTTAATAGGCACCCACATTCTGCCATCTTTGTTTCATCTGCTTCCCAGAGCCTCTTTACCTCCCAACACCATGGTCATTTGTACCTCCGAAAGTACACTCTGCAATTGATATGGCTTGGTTTCCCATCTTAGCCATCGCGTAGGCACACTGCTCCGTGGGACTGAGAACATTCACACTGTTAAGAGACCATCTCCACCAAGTTTTTCACCTTGCAAAGCATAAGTCCTACCACTGAACATGTCACCATCCACCTTCCCTCCTTTCTGAATTGATGGCTGCCGATGTCGGGTGCCTCCAAAGCAGAAGCACACAATACTTAACTTCTTTCCCAAAGCTGGATCGTATTCCACTCATTCATTCAGGGGCTCTGCAGCTGCCTGCACCTTCAGCTACAGCTGCTGTGAACACAGTTGCCTGAATTATTTGTCTAAGTATTTGCTTCCCATTTTTTAGTATGGATAGCCAGAAGTGAAATTTCTGGATTGTATAGTAATTCTATCCCTTTGTTTGACGAACAACCATACTGCTTCCCACAACAGCCACACCACTTTCTGTTCCCACCAACAGTGCACAGGATGATAAGCAGGCATTTGTAAAGGAATGAGCACCTGACAAAAACCCAGTGTCTACAAATAGCTCGTGTGCGTGTCATTCTATTCAACCCTACAAATGTGCCCACTCACCAAGCACCCTGCTCTGTTGGATGAGTACCTGGGACATTTATTTCTATCTCTCATATATCTGTGTAATGTTTTCTCCCAATCAAAGGCTTAAACTGACAGCTAACGTACTATTAGACACACAGCTAAGTACTCACTAAGTGCACCAATAGGCAGGACTTTTAAAAGACACACATGAAAATGTATGTAAGTTGATGCTCCCCAGAAGACTAGCCCAGACCAGCTGGGTCTTCACCAGTAGTTGTCACAAATGCGGCTACGTCACTACTAAATACCTCGAGTTTAAACACACTAAATATAAACTAATTCCAAATAACAAAAACAACCAAACAATAGCAGCCAGAACTCAAAATCTAAAATGAACTTTTGGGGAAAGCGTTTAATACCACCATCTTAGATGGACACTGTCTGCATCAGCAAGCAGCTTCCACAACCGCAGAGGAATCACAGACACCCAACTGTCTGAAACCACATACAACGCTAATAATGCTTAGCATCCTAGGAACATCAGGCAGAAAAAAATAAACATACAGGTATGTTCTTTATAGCTATAAAATAGACAACTTACTTGAGTGCTGTATTAAGATTCAGAAACTTAAACTTTAAGCCCACATACTCTATGGTGCTATACACACACACACACACACACACACACACACACACACACACACAAACACACATTATTACAGCATTATTCCCAAGATATATAATTAGCCTAGGCATCAGTAAACAGATAAATGAACAAATACACATACAATGGAATTTTATTCAGTCATAAAGAAAAACAGAATTTTGTTATCTAAAAGAAAATAGATTAAACTATAAATTGCTGTTAAATTATATAAGTCACATTAGAAAAACAGGTGAGCATTCTCTTAGATGTGGAATCTAAATTCAAAACAGGATAAAAGGTAGAAGGGGGGGGAGTGTTTGTGATCAGCATAGAATGGGTGCAAGGAAGGATAATGGGAGTGATTACACATGTTATCAAAATAGCATAAGGAAACAACATTGGATTTTTTTTAAAAAGTTGGGCTGGCAAGATGGCTCAATGGGTAAAGGTGCTGGCCACCAAGCCTGGTGGCCTGAGTTCAATTCTGGAGCTCCCGAGACAGAAGCAGGAAAGCACAGACTTCTGCAAGTTGTCATCTGACCACCAAGTGTATGCCATGGCACATGTGCACACTCACACAATCAATCAATCCATCAATCAATCAATCAATATGATGAAAATTGTAGGTCCATGCTTCATAGAATAGCAAAACTATTTATCTCATCCTATTTTGAGCAGGATGTGTTAGATACATGTTGAGACAACAAACTGAACCCCACTAATATTTACAACCATACATTGGTTCCTAAACAGAATGAGAATACATCTGTCAAGGGTCAAGAAAGTCCTGCAACTGATGGTTTAACTGGTTAAGCAATGACAGAAACCAAGCTCCGCCCACACAAGAACCCTTTAGGGTTGGCTGAGGTGAGACAAGAATGAGAACCAGAGGGAGAGGGCAGCACTGGGAACCACAGGAGAAGGATGGCAGGGTAATGACTAGAGCTACCACAGGCTGGCTGTCCTGGTCCTGGGGTCTGGCACCTAATGAAATACAGCGGGGTCTGGCACCTAATGAAATACAGCGTGCTCTGAGCGATTATCCTCGAGACATCAGCATCAGAGTGGAGCTGAGTCAGCACACAGTGGAGGGAGGACAGAGCAGCAAGCCACCCATGTGAGTAGAGGCCTTGGCAGAGGCATGGCAGCAGGGCACAATTTTCACGGCATATCAAGGCCAACATTTCTAGGGATGGTGGTGGTTAAAGTGTTTAAATAAGGGAGCTGGGGAACGCAACACATTAAGGTCTCCAAAACACAATTCTATGGTTGCATATGAGAATAATTACTGCAGAGCAGATGGCGGGCACTTCCTAGGCAGGAAACACAGAACTGATAAGCTTCACTGCAGTCATAATGACCATGCTCTGGAGTCTGTCGCTCCCCAGGAAAGATCAATACAGCTTCCTGAGAACAACACAAAGGCACCGTGCATAAAAGCTGCAATGCTACATCAAGAGACAGGAAATGCCAGACACACTGTCCCCTATTAACCAACTGCTTAGGGCTAAGCATAGTTTAATAAAAACAAACAAACAAAACAAACAAACAAACAAAAACCACACAGGTAAGAGATGTAGAGTCATTAGAAAAATGACCAGTAACAATAGGCAGGGAGGAAGGGTGGGCCTGGACAGACATTTACCACCAGAAGGAAGACTCACAAATCTCCAGCACACACACCTACCTACTTTCATGTTCCTCTTGTGGCTTCTGAAATTGTTCTTGTGACTTCAACATAATAAAGAAAGTACTCTCAATTCAAATTGCACAGACTTTCCAAAGAAATGTCTACTCTGCTATCATTCTAAAGTTGTAACATTTCACTGCAGCCCCGGAAGCACTCCTTACTAGCAAAGCTTGAGTAAATGGCCCACTTTCTGAGAGGAACAACTAAGTGATAAATATTATTAAGTTACTACAATTAAACAAATCTTTGACATCTAATTCCATGAAACCCATCTCCCTAAACCAGTGCATCCTCACAACAAAAAAGTTTGATAAAGTACCACCCCCTCTCTGGAAGTTTTGAAAGCACAGACTCCACAGAGAACAGACACTGAGGTGATTAAGGCCTGTGGGGCGTGGCTGTAAGACACAGGCCCCTGACTAGAAGCAGAACCCTGCAGTTGAGGTTGACATCCCCTCCTTCCAAGATTCAGCCTCAGACAGTGTCTGCTGTGCAATGAGAATGGCAAACCCTGAGTCTCCCAGTTTCAAAGGACATAAATCTAGTCTTCCTAAACTTGGCCCAGTGCTGGACTCCTATGTCATCGTCATCTTGTGGCCACCTTTTCCCTGGAGAACCACTTCAGAGCAGCCCTTAGAAACTGGTCCACCAACCCTGGTGTTATGTTAATGGATTCATGGGGAGGCCATTAACATAAGTCCCCAAGTCCAGCCCCTGGAAAGTTATAGATCATCTGGGACCCAGCTTCTCTCAGCATCAGCACACAGGAATGGATTAGCTCCAGAGACCTCCCAACTGGCCAGGTTTGGTGTGCACATCTGGCCATGTCCACTAGAACAATTTGTCTGTTGTTTTCTATCTTTTTTTTTAAGGGAGACTCCTTGTGTCCCAAGATCTCCAGCACATCTTCTGACTTCTTAGTCTCTACTGAGACACATATGGAGTCTGTGGAGGGCTCCTTCACTGACTGTGAAGAAAGGGCATCGGGCATAGAGAGTGGGTGGCTGTGAAGCAGTCGGGCTCCTCAAATGCACTCACTTCCTTTCCTACATTTCCATCATGGTGGAACACCACAGTGGATGCTCACCAACTTAGCACATGCCAACACAAGCCCTAGACCTCACTACTGTGGGTTAAATAAATCCTTTCCTTTAAAACACAAAGTCCCGGGCTGGAGAGATGGCTCAGCAGGTAAGAGCACTGACTGCTCTTCCAGAGGTCTTGAGTTCAAATCCCAGCAACCACATGGTGGCTCACAACCATCTGTAACAAGATCTGACGCCCTCTTCTGGTGTGTTGGAAGACAGCTACAGTGTACTTACACATTACACACACTTGGGCCAGAGAGAGCGGGGTCGACCGGAGTGAACAGGACCAGTTGGAGAGAGAGCCGGGATTCAATTCCCAGCAACCACCAACCACATGATGGCTCACAACCATCTGTACAGCTACAGTGTACTCATATACATTAAATAAATAAATCTTAAAAAAAAAAACACACACACACACACACACAAAGTCCCAGGGCTGCAGAGATGGCTCCAGGGTTAAGAGCGCTTCAACCTTTTCAGAGGGCCAGAGCTACCCATACCCAGCAGTCACCCCACCTATAACTCTCCATCCCCAGGTGATCTGACACCCTCTTCTGGCCCCTGTGGGTTCCCTCATATTCATTCGTTCTCTCTCTCTCTCTGTCTCTCTCTCTCTCTCTGTCTCTCTGTCTCTCTGTCTNTCTCTCTCTCTCTCTCTCTCTCTCTCTCTCTCTCTCTCTCTCTCTCTCTCTCTCTCTCCCTCTCTCTCCTCTTGAATTTTTTGCCAGGAAAAGAGTTCCAGCCTGATTGTCTGATATGAACCTGGATCTGGATCTCCTCCTCACTCACACAGACTCCAGCTAGGTTCTGCCCCACCTGAAAGATAAAGTGGTACAGGGAGGGAAGATTATAAAATCAAGTTTCCACCAAGACAAGGGAAGTACCAGGCAGATTGAAAGGTTACCCAATATTCGCTGTAGGTATATGGAGTTGAAGGTTTTTATCGTCCAGTCATTTCTGCCTATGGATACTGGCTCTGACCTCTTTATCTAAAGAGAGAAGCCACAATCCTTGGCTGTGCTATAAGCTGCACACATGGAGACACTATTCTCCTTCCCCATCCTCAACTCCCTTCCCCATACATATATCTACGTCTGTGCTTTACCATCTGATCCTTCTTCCCGTCAGCAACCCTCAAAACATGTCCAGAATTCTGTTATGATGTCTACTGCCAGGTTCACCATACTGCACACTTCTATTAACAAGACCTACCACTATGGTGCATCTCTGCTCATGCCCAGTGGCCTGCAGCCTGCTAGGAACTTCAGCCTGTCTATACTTCTAACAACCAGCAGATAGGTCTGGCCTCTTACAAGCTCTATCATGACACTTGAGGCAGAAGAATGGAGAGAAGGGTATCCTGGCACTCAGAAGACTGAAGCCAGACAGCTGCTGGGGAAGGCAGCCTGTGCTATACAGCAAGCACCAGGCCAGCTAGAGCTACAGGCTAGCTAGCTAGATCTCCTCTCAAAACAAAGAAAACAAGTCGGAAGGAAATAGGAGGGAGGGAGGGAAGGAGGTCAGAAAAAAGAGAGAATAGAACCCTTTCATTCATGTTTTAGTTCATTTTCCATGTTCCTGGTTGTCAAAATAAAAATCCAAACTGAGGAAAATCTCACATATGTTTACTATCAGGCTTGCACATCAGGGTTATGTCTCCTGAGAAAAGCACTCTCTGTCCCCGAAGAGGACTACAGTAACTTGAACATCTAAGAAGTTGACACCCTCTCAGACTCAGGAGAACTGTCCGTGTGAGCTATCTCTGAACTCACTCGTTATGGACTCTTCCCAGAATGCAGTTCTTAGTGAGTAACACTGAAGGGACCAAGAAACATCAGAGTCCTGTGACCAGTGACTACCACTCTTCCCAGCAGACAATCTTGTTGGAGACTGGTACACAATCCCAGGAAGCCAGATAACTGATTCAATTGCTTAATGTACCCGTTCCAAGTGAGCAAGCCACAGAGGGACCAACATGATCATCAAGCGTTTGTTTATTGCACACAGAACCCAGAGCAAGCAGTTCTCTAAAATACATTTAACAACACAGGGTAAATTAAGCTCATGCACCAGTCTCTAAACAAGGTACTCTAGTTGGTACTAGGATAAACATGGCTTTAAAATACCTCAGTCAGCTACAGGGAGACAGTGACAAGAGCATGCCACCCCACTCTGAACTTACTCCTCCCACGCCGGCCAGGCCTCTGCCCTCCATCCCTCTCTTTTACTGGCTTCTTTTCATCCATCTGCTTCCTGGAATTTGGCACCTAGACTTGCTTTGCCCACTCACTCTGTTAGCACTTGTTCAATCTTGAGTACCACACTGACAACTCTGTATTTTATATTTCTGGTCCTAAGCAGATTCCTAATCGCTGGCAGGTTTCTGTGCAAACTCAAACTCCCCACCTTCCCACACATCTGCCCGCAGGCTCTCTTGGCTCATTAAATGGCAGCTCCACCCCCATCAAAACTCTTAGCATCCTTTACAACTAACTGCCTTTCCTGACAATGTATTCATGTCCATCAGCCAGCCATCATACCTGTCAACATAGCCAATCAGCTCAACCTTCAAAGTACACCAAGAATCCCATTTTCCACCCATGCCCACAATTACCCCAGGAACCGAGCTACAACTGCATCTCAAGCCTTAAGTACAGCTAACTACTTTCCTTCTATTCTTGTTCCCCTAGTTTGGCACAGCAGCTGGAGTTGCTGAAAATTAGGATTCACAGTTTGCTCTATTCTCTCTTGTAAAATGAGTTAAAATTTGCCAACAGTGAAATCAAACATTATCGTTGGTTTCAACTCAGTGAGTATATACCTCATGTAAACAGGACCCCTTTCAAGACATGACACTTCCAACGCTTTATGAATAAAGCTGTTGTAATATAAACATACTTTTCAGAGATATAGGATACATTCAAGATAGAACTGCTGTGTCACTGTGTGGTTGCTTCTAGCAGCAGTACTGTTCAGGGCAGCCAAAAAGACCAAGGTGCTAAAACGTTCATCAATGGACAACTGGTGCATCTATCTATTCAGTGAACTGTTGTTCAGGCACACACTCACAGGTAGATAAACAAAATGTTATACCCCATGACCAAAATCAAATATAAAAGACCACATTTACGTAAAATATTTAGAATGGGTAAATATGCATAGACAGAATGCAAACTTGTGGCTGTCAAGAGCTGAAATAGGAAGAAATAGGATAATTATTCAGTGGGTGCAGGGTGACACAAGGTTTTTAGGCTAGTCAAAAGTGGTGGTTGTTCACTACCACAGAAACAATGATACAGAGTAGTTCATTTTAAGGATACTTTTTATTTCTTCATTTCTGTGGTTTTTTGGGGGGAGGGGTGGGCAGGTACATATCATGTAACGTAGGGGAGAGGTCAGAAGACAACTTGTGAGTAGTAAGTTCTCTCACACGTGGGTCTCAGGAAGTAAGGTCAAGCCATCAGGACTGGGGGCAAGCACCTCTACCCACTAAGTCATCTCAATGGCCCATTCAGAACAGGTCACTTTAAAGTGGATTATTTCAAGAAGACACCCAATAATGGCCACACACACACACACACACACACACACACACACCTAGATTATAAATAAATAAAACAAATAACAAAGTGGATCATTCGCGCTGTGCAAGTTTCACTTCCAAAGATGTCTATCATCCACAGAAGCACCACTTGCTGGGGAGGCTAAAAGACTCAGACTGCAGCCACTGCTTCATGATGCTGCATCTTCTTTAAACTTGCTGTCCATCGTCAGACAGAATAGTGATGCTTTCTACTTCCACAGAAAGACAAATGGATGTCCAAGTTCTAAACTGAATGAGAACATCCATGGGCTATGAACAATTACACAGTAACCACACTGTGAAGACACTTCTTTTGGATAGTTTCCTGGCTCGTGTGTCTTATTGGGGACTGAACCCAGGACCTCATTGCTAGGTGCAGTGGTTTGAATAGGCTTGACCCCATAGACTCATGTGTTTTAATGTTTGGCCCATGGGAAGTGGCATGGTTAGGAGGTATGGCCTTGTTGGAGCAGGTGCAACCTCGTTGGAGGAAATGTGTCAGTATGGGGGTGGGCTTGGTCGTCTCCTATACTCAAGCTCCACCAAGTGTGAAATTACAGGCATCTTTTGGTACCTACAAAAGACAGTTTCCTTTTGCCTGACTTTGGATCAAGATGTAGAACTCGGTTCCTTCTCCAGCATCATGTCTGCCTGCAAGCTGCCATGCTTCCTACCATGATGATAATGGACTGAACCTCTAAAACTGTAAGCCAGTACCGAATTAAATGTTTGCCTTTATAAGAGTTGCCTTGGTCATGGTGTCTCTTCGCAGCACTAAAACCCTAAGACACTAGGCAAGTAGCTATACTGAGCTACATCCTCAATCCTTTTTAAAAGTTTGAGGCAGATGTTACGAAGTTTTTCAGGCAAGCCTTGAGCTTGTGATCCTCCTGCCTCAGCTTCCCACATAGTTGGCATTGATTACAGGCCCATATAGCCAGACCCTGTCACGAAAATATGTCATAAAAGATTACATACACTTAGTGTCAGGTGTCACATAAGCAGATTATAATACCTGGAAGTCTGAATTTTAATTTATCTTAAACTCTAACTAGGGGGTTCTGCACTTGTATTGGTTAAGTCAGCATGGGATGGACAAGAAAACCCGCCCAGAGATAATGTCCACTGCAGCCAAGGCAACTATCCAAGGGCTTTCTAATTTCTGCTAGTCTACAAGGTCAAGAACAATTCAACATTCACTTTAAAAGCAAAACAAAACAAAACAAGCCTCATGTTAAGTGACATTTAACAGGAGGAGCAATATTGAGGCACAAATCTAGACTCCTGGTCCAAAGTTTCAGCTCCAGACTGAAGCGGAAATCCTTAGCATAGCTCTTACATAAAGTCTGACAAATTACTAAAATTAACTTTCCAAAGCCAGGGGAAAGTTACCTCATTATGCAATCAATGTGTACCTTCTAGAAAGGTAAGCAGGTGCTTTGAGGTCTAGAACAGCCTTCAAATTTTAAGGGACAGTAAGACTGGTAGCAGCTGTCCTGTTTGGGATGGTTATTTGCTATCTGAGATGTCACAGTCTCAGGGGATCTGACACCCACTTCTTGCCTCCATCGGTACTGCACACATGTGGCAACAGACATGCATGTATGCACACACTCCTATGTGTAAAAACTTTAAACAATCTTTTTTTTTTTCCTTAAATGTTATTGGCTATCAGTAAAAGATGAGGGAGAGAGGGCAAATGGAGGGAGGGGGCAAAGGTTGGGTTTTAAGGCAGTTATTAAAAGCTTAAGTGCATTTAGGTATCAGAACTAGAGTACTGCCAGTTATGTTTGATACCAGCTGGAATCCCACCACTCTGGCAGACTTGGAGCCCTGGTGACAATTTTGCACAGGGCACATCTTTGAGAGGGGCAAGTTTTAGATATTCTGGGACAGTCTGGGACAGTACATCATACATGACAGACAGTACTGTCTGTGCTAAACCTAACTTGGGATACCTGGGCCAAGTATGTGAATGCCATCTTTCATCTTCAGGAGATGGGGCACAAATTACAAAGACTGCAAAATACTCCTCCTGAATATGTAAGGCCTTTCAGAAGAGACCCTGAACAGGAGGAAATGGTGCTTCTTCAAAATACACACTCTCCAGAGAAACTGAAAAAGGAAGATCATATGATATGGGCTGGGGAGATGGCTTGGCGGGTAAGGAGCTTGCTTTGTAATCCCAGCACCCACTTATAAGCAGAGAGTGGCATGGTGACACCTAGAACATCTATACTGGGGCAGGGGCAGGCAGGGCTCAGAGGCTCACCTGCCAGCCAGTCTAGCCAAAATGGTGAGCTCTAGATTCAGAAAGGTCTCAAAAAAACAAGTAGAGGGGTACTGAAGAAAACACCCACCAACCAACCATTGTCCTCCTTAGGCCCCCTCATGGGTCAGCCCACCCATGCACACATATACAAATACTTACACACACACACACACACATACACACACAAACAAAAGCCCCTAACTCACAGAGTAAGCCTTAAACCCAGCAAAGCCCCTAACTCACGGAGTAAATGTTAAACCCAAGAATTTGCCTGTGAGGCCATCTATAAACGGGTCTGTCTTTTCATCTAATTTTCTATCAAAAAGCCCCGTTCTCAAATCCCTCCCATTTCCTTAGACGTACCCATGATGCTCACAGCCCTGTGCACTGACACTTAATGCTGTTCTGTATGCACCCTGTGTCACCCCTCTCCTGGGTCCTGGTCCATTTGCAGAACTCTCACTTAACATCCCAAACTGCCCTCCCTCCTTTGTGATCCCTTCCTTGCCCCACTGCCCCTGATGCTCTCATCCCTGAGTGCCCATCTCCTCTTTCACAGTAACCACACATGTTATGTCTTGTCTATCTGGACTGTCTCCTATCCCAATACCTTAAATGAAAATATATACTGAATGGGTACCTCAGACATTTCTCAATAACTCAGCATGTATTACTGCAAATAAAATAACCACACACCCTATGGCACTGGCATTTATAGTCACATTATACCCTGGCCACGACCAGCATTCACTGGTGACTGTGCAGCCTTGTGGTATAAGATGCTAGATGGCATATCATTTGCCTGGTCCTTTCGCTCAGAAACACTTTTTAGGCTGCAGTATGTGGAGCAGTTCATAGAACGTGAACTTAGGATGAGATTTTCAATAATACACTAGTACACACTCAGCTGCTTGTCACATTCCAGAGAACCCTGAGTCCGTATTAGTGACTAATCAAGTCTATTCTCTTGGCCCTCTTGACAAAGCTGTTAATTTAAAATAAAAGTAAAATCTTATATCTGTGATAAGATAAAAATCTTTACCTCTCTGAATAAAATTTTTTTCTCAAATATTAAAAAACTAGGTAACAAAATTCAACACTCACATCATTTCTGACACACTCAATGACAAGAATCTTGTGGACACCAACACACCAGCAAATAGGAACAAATGCCAGTCACAGGCCACAGTGACAGTTGTAAGTCAGCCAGCTCAGAACAGCCCAACAGAACAGTGCTCACAGGGACACACAGTCTGGGTGTTGAGCCCACTCCACAGAGGTTGGAAGCCCAGGAATGCAGGGCTAGGTCTCCCAGATGCAGTCTGACTCACAGGGAATCAAAGGTTCCCCCTTCTAGAGCAAGGCCCCGCTGAGGAGACAAAGATGTGATTAAGCTAAGCAGGAATTCAGCTAAGACAAGAGGTGATTGAATTCCAATGAAGCCTGGTGGATTCAGTGAGTTAAGGCCAGCCTGGTCTACATAATGAGTTCCAAACCATCCAGGGCAGCAGAATAAAAAAAAAAAAAAAAAGCCCAAAACAAGAATTACAAAAAGGAAATGGATTGGAAGGAACAGGTGAGGCACACATGGAAAAGGAAAGCAGAAAATTTCAGCGAGGAAGTGATGTGTGCTACGGCCCCTTGAGCAGCTGTAGAGGGTAAAGACTAACCATACATGTGCGCACACACACTCACACACCACACACCATTCCTTCCCAGGGGAAGAATACATTGTACATAAAAATGAGCATCAAAAATACTAAGTCTGATCCCACCAAGTTGTTAAGGAAGAAAAGACACTATAAGAGCAAATACCTTCATAGCAAAGCCACCAAAAATACACAACTTAAAAAAATCATCTTAGAGAGATGATGACAAAAAGGAAAATGAAGATTAAAGGAAGAAGATGAGGGGGAGATGGAAGAGATGGGTATGTCCGGTCCAAAACAGGCAAACGGAGCCTCACGGAACGCCAGAGTACAGAACAAAAGCACCAGGAGCAGGCAGGCAGAGGAGAGACCACCCCAAAAAAGGAGAGACCACAAGTCAATCAAGCAGAGGAATTGGGGGGAAACAAATCTGTGCATTCTGTTCTTGGCCTTACTCAACTCCAGAACTGGAGAAAACAGTCCTCTACCATCTCAGACAAGAAAGCCGCAGACTCTTTTGTTTGTTTTTATGACACCCTTCAGCAAAAGTGGGAAGCAAGTCTCATACTGCTGAAAAACAAAAATAATGCTTCAACCATTCTTGGAAATGGTTTGGTGATTCCTTAAAACGTTTGAGGAATCTGCCATATGACCGTATCCTGGGTGTTCCCCTAGAAGAAAAAAAGATTTGTTCCCAAATGTTGAGAGCCCATCCATTCGTAACAGGCCCCACTGCATGAAGCGGGAATGTCGTCCATCAACAGGTGGAATGGACAGATCTGTGTTTTCATACAATACAGCACTTTTGAGCAATAAAAAGAATGCACTAATAATCCCACAAAACATGAATACATATGAAAATAACTGTGCTAAGTCAAAGAAACCCAACCAAAAGATGAAGTAAAACACTACTATAAAACTCTGGATGGGGCACCTCAGAGAGAAAGCATGGCAATGGTTGTCTGGATATGAAGGATGGCTAGCAGACACTCTGGAAGTGGGAGAGGTATATCCTTTGGAATTGACAGCCTACATATTTCCCCAAATCCAGATGTTGAAATGCTAATGGCCAATGTAATGGAATTAGGAGGTAGGGCCTTTTAGAGGTGATGGGACTGATGGTGTCACTACAGCAGAGTTCTGCCCTCCCCATCAGTCTGTGAGCCAGGAAGGAAGCCCTTCACCAAGAATCTAACCATGCCAGAGACCTTCCCCTCAGACTTCCAACCTCCAGGACTAGAGAACCATTTGTGTGGGCTACCTGTAATGTAGTGATTTAATAGCCAGATCTAGACAAAAAGTGACAGATAAATGTGTTGATTACTGTGACTCTAAGCCTCATGGATATGCATATATATTTTTAAAATGTCAAATTTTATACTTTATTATGTGTAGAGCTTTTCTGTATCAATTCTTAACACGACTACTAAAAATGTAGTACACAGTATATATTTAAAACTGTAGTAGTGAGAAACAAGCAAACTTAGGGAGTAAACAACTGTCAGGACACACACATCACCACATTAGCCCTAGCACACAGACAGCTGCATCTCTATTCACAATTCACAACAGAGAATGGCAACAGATACTACAGCAATAAAAGCTATTAATGGATTACAAAAGATTCTAGCATCTTGATCACCATACAACAAAACTGAAAAGTTATAGCAACAACAAAGTCCATTAACCTCATAGAATACAAAACACTTGCTTAAAGACGGTGATCAAGCAAAGGAGAAATCTGATACAGCATTACACTAACTACAAATGTTTAATCAAATTGAAAACCAAATGAAAAATCTAAAAGTAACTAAATCTGTAACATAAGAAAGATAAAAATTTTTAACATCAATGCTTAGTACAAGTGAAAACAGATAAGCTTGAAGTTAAAGAAGCCAGAAAAAGAAAATATTGAAGATATATTAAAAGCATAACACAGGGAATCCACTCATTATAGAATATTTCTCGACCAACCACCTACCTCAATTATGGTCCAAAAAAGACACATCAAAGCAATTGGAAACAGGAATGCCACTCTGAACCAGAAAGCGCTATAATTTAAATTTGACCAAAGTTGATGTTAAACCCTAGTATATTTATTTTGTAAACTTAAAAATGATCTTAAAGTCCACATTGATGAACTCTGCTTGTTCACCTAACACTGATGATGAAATTCTGAAATCAAAAACTTTTAAATCAAAAAGATGATAATACAGCATGGAACACTGTATCCCTGGCAGTGTGGTACAATGAAATAAATATAAGTATTAGCAATGACACAAAGCCATCTGAAGTGCATGTGAACACAATTATTATATAAAAATATTTGCCAGTAGCCCCCAAAACTGACTGCAAGACATTAAAAATAAATAAATAAAAGCAAATGTAAACAGTAAATAATAATAATAATATAATAAACAAGGCAGAAGCTGAAACACTATAAAGCGAAGGGGACAGAAGCTCTATCAAAAGCTCTGTGGCACGCACACTGAAGCAAGTGTCCACAGGTTGGGCTCAGATGTGCTCACAGCAATGCCTCCCCACCCCACCATGTCCCTCGGCAGCAGTATCTACACATGAGAAAGCACAGCTTACAGCACAATGTGGCTGCATGCCAACAGTGATACTGACCTAAAGACACCAAGGCCTGGATAATAAACGATATGTGTGTAGGTGCCTACACAGGATAGACAGAGGTGTCAGATCCCCTAGAGCTGGAGTTACAGGCAGCAGCGAGCGACGGGGTATGGGCACTGGGAACGATATTCAGATCCTCTGCAAGAGCTGTACATACTCTTAATGGCTGAGGTATCTCTCCAGCTACTGTGTGATTCCTTATGATTGCATTTACACAAATTCACAAGTCAAGACTGGGTCTACTTTCCGCTAGACAAGGAAGAGAGGGTTCTTTCTAATGACTGTTGTCACCTTGCTAAAATACGGACTGGGAAAGAGGCAGAATGGCTTTTCTGAACACCTTCCAACACCTTATTTTTTTCCCCTTCTCTTAACTGCAATTGAGATTTTTAAAAAATGGTTGTTTACTGTACTCAATAAATGCAGTTTTATGTTCCTCTGCTTAATTTAAAGACACACATGGCATTAGGATTCCGCCAAAGAATAAAGAAACTGAGTCAATTTGTGAGTGTCCCTTGAAACAGGTGCAGTCCCTAACCTCCCCAGGACAGTCTTCACAGTGCCCTTTCTTCCTCAACAATGGACTTGTTCACTGTGTATTGGAAAACAACTTTTATTCCCAAAGTATTCAAAAGCTTAGAGTAAAAGCAAAAAGACACTGTATTCCATTTCTCTTCTCTATTTTCTGTTAAAAGTGTCGATGACTACCTGGGGATCCATCTCATAATCAGCCACCAAATGCAGACACTATTGCATATGCCAGCAAGATACTGCTAAAAGGACCCTGATATAGCTGTCTCTTGTGAAGCTATGCCAGTGCCTGGCAAATACAGAATTGGATGATCATAGTCATCTATTGGATGGAACACAGGGCCCCCAATGGAGGAGTTAGANAAAGTACCCAAGGAGCTGAAGGGGTCTGCAACCCNATAGGTGGAACAACAATATGAACTAACCAGTACCCCCAGAGCTCGTGTCTCTAGCTGCATATGTAGCAGAAGATGGCCTAGTCGGCCATCATTGGGAAGAGAGGCCCCTTGGTCTTGCAATCTTTATATGCCCCAGTACAGGGGAATGCCAGGGCCAAGAAGTGGGAGTGAGTGGGTAGGAGAGCAGGGTAGGGGGAGGGTATAGGGGACTTTCGGGATAGCATTTGAAATGTAAATAAAGAAAATGTCTAATAAAAAATTGAAAAAAAAAAAGTGTCGATGACTGAGCTCAGCCTTCAACAAGGCAGACTTCAGGCTCATCAGCTGCCCATTATGTCCTAATTCAAACTGTGTTTATTAAACTCTAACCTACACTAGCACACACTAATGAAAATGTAATTACAATGCCACTTTTCTTTTTTTTTTTTTTTAAAGATTTATTTATTATATATAAGTACACTGTAGCTGTTTCAGACACACCAGAAGAGGGCATCAGATCTCATTACAGATGGTTGTCAGCCACCATGTGGTTGCTGAGATTTGAACTCAGGACCTCTGGAAGAGCAGTCAGTGTTCTTAACTACTGAGCCATCTCTCCAGATCACAATGCCACTTTCGATAGAAGTATGTATATATAACAAGTAACCACATTTCAAAATATTTACATTTACTTTAGAAATGTATTTTCTAAGGCTACATATTAGCTGTGTACAAGAAGCAACCTTGAACATAATTTTCTGTGATTTCTTACTTTTTAGTCATTTAAAAGTGACAATAGTTTAACTTAGTACATGATCATCCAGAGAACAATTTAATTTCATTCCACCCATGTAAACACAATGTTCCCTGAAAGCCCATGCTACACCAGGAAGCACAGAGGGCAAGCACAATGGAGCAGCTGGAAAGTGAATCCTAATCAGACAACTTCATTTCAAAGCTGTTGACCTAAGAGCTGTTTGATAATCTCCCAGCAAGAAGTTTATTTTATTTCTATTTTTAAGCTTGCCCATACCCCATTTATACTCCCGCTTCACATTTGTCCTTACCTTAAAAAAACACAAGTTAGCCTTTCAAAGTTCTTGATAGCTCCCATCAGCCAAAGAAATAATGATTAATAAGGATGGCTTAAAATTGCAAGTTTGGCTGTGCAGAAGCCTGGCTGGGCAGGAGAATACAGACCATATTCAAAAAACACTAAACGGAAGGGGGCTATAACTGATAATCAGAGGTCAGTATTATAGGAGCAAATGACAGCAGTAGTCATCAAATATATTAACACATTACTATGGAAACAAACACACACACACAATCTCCATCAGGCAGGTCAAACTCAGGATCCACCACTGAGCTATACTCAGTCCTTGTTTAAGATGGCATCTCACTATGTAGTCCACACTGACCTTGAAATCACCATCTTCCTATTCAGCTTCCTAGGTGGTGGGAATACAAACATGGGCTGCCGCAATTAGCAAGATCTTTTCTTCTTCTATTTATATAAAGGGAATCTATGCAATTTTGCCAAAGTGTACAGAATCCATATAAGATCTTAAGAAAAATTTCTACCAATATAATATTGAAATAAACTGGTGCTATCAGCTAAGGAGCTTTAGAAAATTTAAAGACAATGGTCCACCTTTAAACACCGAAAAGGTCTCCCCATCTGATTTCAAATAATACCCAGGCTTGTTGCTAGATTACCCATCCCACTCAGTTATAGCTAAGCATCTGCAGAGCAGATATACTCCCAGGAGGCTGGGGCATAGAGGGAAATGCACCCAGTGCTCCAGAATAATCAGCTGCTGCCAGACAGCACTCTTTTTTTTTTCTTTTTGTTTTTTGTTTTTTTGTTTTGTTTTGTTTTTGTTTGTTTGTTTGTTTGTTTGTTTTTCGAGACAGGGTTTCTCTGTTTAGTCCTGGCTGTCCTGGAACTCACTTTGTAGACCAGGCTGGCCTCGAACTCAGAAATCCGCCTGCCTCTGCCTCCCGAGTGCTGCGATTAAAGGCGTGCGCCACCACACCTGGCTTCAGACAGCACTCTTGCAAGGAAAGCTTTCCTGAACTTCGTCCAAGGAAAGCTTTCCTGAACTTCGTCCAGCGCACGCATCTTCTGAGCAAAGCTTCTCATTCTCACTTCATCCAACTTCAGTAAAACCTCCCTGCTTCCATTCAGCAGGAAAGTAAACTAAATTAGTAACCAAAAGTCAGAAACTGATCAGCTGCCTCTCAACCAGCCCTCCAAGCAGAACCTCTGGAGTGGTTACTCCTGTCAAGCACACAATGGACACATATTCACCAGTTACTACCCAATGGTAACTCTCCTAAGCAGTCCTAAGCAAACTGGTCTCACTACCCATAATTCAACAGAATTACTACCAATCACTGTGGCTTGAACATAACATAAATGTGAGCAGATTTGTCAAAGATGAAAAGACAGGTGAATGCTGCTACAGACCAATGTGTACACAGCTGTGTACTGTGACCAGAAAACTGACAGTGTGACCATAGTCTTGCTATTTACAAGAATTAATTTCTAAATTAGATTATTACACAGTAGCCAGAGAACTGTAACTAACTCCCAGCACTTAGTTAAGCAGCATGAATGACTGAGTTCAATATTTGCAGCTCCCTTAGGTAACTACTCTCAATTGACCCAAATAAACCAATTTACTGGATCAATAGAGAGCATGATGAAACAAAAGCAACAGATAGAATGAAGAAGCATGAAGCCACGCAGGCACTGGAGCACATACAACATGCAGAGCACGGCAAGCACACTGCTCTGGAAAGGTGCCCACACCAGTGTCTGCACACTTTTCTCATAAGTTAACAAAGAGTTTATCCAGAGTGTGTGTGAGGGGTCCTTGTCGACTGACTCTCTGCCTACATGGAAGGTTCACCCTTGGATTCCAAGAGAAGACAAAGGAACTCTTCCAGCTGCTGTCCTTTATTTCCACTAAGTGTTGCCTTAAAATTCTCAGCACTAAAGTCTCTATTTCTGTAGGGACTCAAAACTGAATCTGAAACTCTATTGCAGGTCCACCATACAGTTTCCACTCCTCTCTGGAAGGCAAAGACAGGTGAAGGCCTTCAAAGGAGTCTCCAGCAGCACAGCCTCCAGGCTACCTGAGCTGTGTGAGACAAACGGCAATTGTCTGGCAGGATCACCGTCATGTCCCAAAGACAAAGCCACTGGACCCTGGTACCCAGTCTACATGGAACACTGTCCAATACTATACTCACCTGGAAAGCTGATTGTATTCGCAAAAAGGTTACAATGGCTTGAACAGAGTCACTATAGCCTTACTGTCTCGCTTTAGGTTTCCAAGTTTTAGATGTGAAGATTGAATTCCTGCCTTGCCAGCTAATTAAGGGTCAAGTGTTTCAGAGTGGTAGTCTGGTACGTTAATAACTGAAAGGAAAAACTACTCTTAATTCAGTATGACCAAAGACTTAATGATTCAAACACTTTAAAGAAAAAAATTATAAAATAACAAAAGACAAGCTCTCAGGAGGAAAAATAATGAAGACTTCACAAGAGCTGTGTAGCACTCATAGGAGCCTTCACTATAGGTAGCCATGCACCCCTCAGAGGAGGAGGAGCCTTCACCATAGCAGGATACTATACTAAAGGGCCTTTGCTATAGGTAGCCATGCATCATTCACAGAAGTCTTCACTACGCTGTGTGCACCACACCACTCATAGGAGCTCTCACTATAATCATGCAGCAGTCATGGAGGAGCCTTCACTATAGGCAGTCATGCAGTATTCTTTGGAAGAGGAGCCTTCACTCTAGCCTCACAGCCATCATTCGGGTAGAAGCCTTCTTTATAGCCACGAGGCATTCTTAGGACAAGAAGCCTAGTGGAATCCTGAGACCTTTAAATGAGATTCAAGAGTGAAATGAGAGCAAATAAAACTACATTTCTGAAAAGACCTGCAGACTGCTCGCATTGCTCCCTCTGGCCTGTGACATCGGTCTCTGGAGATGTACAAATGGTAGCTCACAGAGCACACAGCCTCATCATCTGCAGACTCTGGAGAAAGCAGCACACCGGCCTCCACAACCCTTCCAACCAAGTTTTTGCTCTACCTCATGTGAGAGTAACCTGACTCAAAACACAACTCTGAGCCTCTCTGGATACTCAGGGTGGAGGCAAATCCCCAAAGCCCTCTAGCCACACGCCCTCTGCACCATCTCTGCAGCCTCCATCTCCCACTGTGGCCTTCAGCTCCTGTGTGCCTTTCTACTCTTCTCCAAACTGCAGCCTCACCTTGTCTTAAACGCAGGTCACTGCCATGTCCATCTCAGACCAGCCACTCCTGTCCAGGGACTGGACCCAAGAGTGTGAGCTTCCTGACTTTCTTGCCTCTACACTACAGTGCTCTGGCATAGGTGTGTGGAAGTAAATCCAGAAAGGGAGCAGGCCCTAACTCATGAACTCCGAGTCCTGTGAATGGTAGATACTATATAACATTTAACTAGCATTTCTTAGTAAAAAATTCATCATAAAAGGAAAGAGTTTCTCCTAAGTCAGTTATTTATGGTACAAGACAGATTTTTTTTAAACAATGAAACTTCAACAGGTACCTTCTGAGTTTTCCCCAAGAGACCACAAGAAAAACAAGAACAGAAACATAAAAGCAATGTCTACTTTTTAAATGTCTTCATTTGAACTAATTTCTAATGTCAGTTAATAAAACATATAAACTGCTTTATAACTATAACCAGAAACCTCCTTTTGTAGAGCAGGGAGCCAATTTTATACTCAAAATCACTAAATTATAAATTAGACATCATTTCCCTCAAAGGTTTTCAGTTCCTTTCCAACTAGCATTCACAGCATTAAAAAGCAACAGCAACATCTCCTAAACTAAAGGGTAA
This sequence comes from Mus pahari, assembly GCF_900095145.1. Lineage (NCBI taxonomy): Eukaryota > Metazoa > Chordata > Mammalia > Rodentia > Muridae > Mus > Mus pahari. Next base: position 54,643,001 of record NC_034597.1, on the reverse strand, counting down.
AAACAGTCCTCTTCACAGAGCACACACAAGGAGTGAGGAAAGGAAAGTCGAAAGGTGATGCACGCGGAATGGTTGCTCTCACTTCTAAAGGAGGAGCCAATTAGAACAGAGAACCCACACAGACCTCAGCTTACTTCCCCACAGCATGAAGATGGCAGGCTACTCTGGCCAGAGCCTGCAGCCCAAAGCAGGGATAGCAGAATGACTTCTCAAGTTCCAAGTACTTTTACCCTTTCCATGATTGTTCCTCAACTACCTCAACTCAACTCATCAGGGACCTGGACTCTGACACTTCTCTCATTAGAGCCTAGCAAAGACCTCAATAGCAGGAAGTGAATAAGCACAGCTACTGTGCTAACAGCAAGATCAAAGTGAGGTCACACTTAAAATCCAGGTTTTAGATGCCCAACTGTTCTCAAAACTGCTGTGGTTTGAATGTCAAACAATCCTTTAAGCATGTGTTTGAAAACATGGTCCCTGGGTAACTGTCTTTGGAATGCTGTGTTTTAGGAGGTGGAGCCTTTCCAGAGGAAGAAGGGCAGGTAGTAAGGGCAAGTCTTGAGTCACATCCAGCACTCACCCCACGCCCGCCTTCACGATGTAGCCTACATTTCTTTTCTACCCTCTCAACTCACTGTGCACTCATAAACCACCGAGCCACCGAACTAAAGAAAGAACAAACTTCCTTGAGAACAGTATTAAACAGTTATTATAACATTCTAAAATTCACAAAATGAAAAACGTGTCCAGTTCTCATCCATTCTACACACAGCCCCCTTTTCAGTGTTATATCCAGCCCACCTCCCAGTTCATCTTCCATAACCATGGCAAGATCAAAATCCTCAGCCATTATAAAATACACTGTACATGTTTGCTGGTTTGGTTTCTTCTGGTTTTCCAGACCTTTTTATTAAGAAGACTTAGAAACATTTTATTTTTAATTATGGCCGTGTGTGTGTGTGTGTGTTATATACATTTTGTGTTATATACATCTTGTGTATATATATGTGTTAGGAAAAATGTCCCAAAGACCAAAAGCGTGAGATTCCCTGGAAGCTGGTGTTCCAGGCAATTGTGAGCCAGTCACTTGACTTGTGGGCTGGGAACCAAACTTAAGTCCTTAGGAAGAATGGTATACAAATGTTGCACTCAACCCCCGAGTGTCTCTCTAGCACCTTTTCAGACCTCTGATTTAGCTTTCCTATTCTTCAACTTCAGATTCCAGGGACATTTGCCCTCAGCATCCTTATCTCCTGACTCATTCAAAGTCAAACTAGCTGTTCCCTTCTCTAAGGCCTTTCACCCAGGGTGGACAGTATGGCTACTTCCTTACCTGCATGCCACTTCAGTGGGCTGAATTCAGATAGGACAAAGTCTTCTTTTATAGGGAGAAGCGTGGAGGCTTCAACATAGTTTTTCTGTGTACCCTAGCTGTCCTGGAATTTGTTCTAAAGGCCAGGCTGGCTTCAAAAATCACAAGAGATCTTCCTGCCTCTGCCTCCACTGCCCAGTTTTAAAAAAAAAAGTGTCTTCTCAACTAAAGTCTTAAGAGCCTAAAAATATGTGAACTCATAAAACTATATACAAAATCTTGAATATCTTTATGTTTGGAAGAAAAGGCCTATAGCAATTATCAGTTCCTCAGAAGTATGTGACCCTTAAGAAATCAAAATGAGCCGGGCGTGGTGGCGCATACCTTTAATCCCAGCACTAGGGAGGCAGAGGCAGGCAGATTTCTGAGTTCGAGGCCAGCCTGGTCTACAAAGTGAGCTCCAGGACAGCCAGGGCTATACAGAGAAACCCTGTCTCAAAAAAACCACAAAAAAAAAAAAAAAGAAAGAAAGAAAGAAAGAAATTAAAATGAATGTCCCCAACTTAAGACAGTACCTGGTACAGGGTGGACATATATTGGTATCTCTTAGCTTGTAGCAACACACTACAGAGCCATGGCATGGCAGGAGTTTGTTCTCAGACCAAGAGACAGAGTGTGAAGTCTCTTGGTCTGGACAGTTTATGCAAGGTGACTCTGTACCACTTTCACAAGTGCTCGGGAACCTACAACTGTTAAAAAACGAGAGGTTGATAGATTCTCTTATGTCAATACAAGCCTCTCAGATTCCCAGTTTCCAAACCTCCAAGAAGTATTAGTGAGCAAGTCAGTCATCCATCTCTAGTCATAGTGGGCATGTTACAGAAGTGTTCTACTCAAGTCAAAGTAGAGAGGTATCAAGGTCATTGGAATCACAGAATTGCGACTTATCCAGTGACCATAGGCATCATCTCTTGAAAGTCCTGATGTGAAAAGTCCCAAAGTTCCAATGGGCGACTTCAAATCTAAGCTATCTAACTTCCTCCTTTCAAGTTTTACACTAGGTAAAGCATGCTCACAGAGAAAGGAAGAAGGGCAAAGTGGTGGCCATCAGCAATGCTGTCACAGCAAGAGAAAGCGGACCACTATGATTAGGAAGAACAGACCCATAAAAGTAAAATCCAGAGTATGGCTTCACATCTAAGGAGCACTGGTTAAGTAAGAAGAGAAGCAAAGGAACCGGCACCACATGACACCTAGTGACAGAGCAGGCAGGCAGCTCAGACAGCCCAGCATAAAGTCAACAGCTCAGCATATAAAGCCAGGACAAGGAGACAAAAAGCAAGTAAGATCTTGGTCAACTCTAGGCATGATCCTTGGTCTCAGAAAGCTTTGGCTTTGCTGAACATTCTGGTAATTGTTGGTAACCTGCCACTAAACCCTAACCAACACAATCACTCTAAGAAGTCCATCACAACTCAAGGACATCCAGCATCCCTTCTGCCCATCAGGATGCACATGAAGACAGGGAAGGCCAGCTAGGAAAACGTAAGAATCACAAAAGGCTCACAGACGCAGTTGGAATAGTTTAAGTTCTATACATAACCCAGGCAGAGCTGAACCACAAAGTGGAAGAATCCCAACCTCTGTTCACAAGTCAAATCTATAGCACAAGATTCTCGAATCTGAGCTGTCTGGAGAAGGTTGTGTCACTGCAAGTGTGAGCTATACAGAATCTGGAAATACAAACCTATCTTCCTACTCTTGTGTTCTGAGAATATGTCTTGCTATTGATTCCCCAGCTGGCCTTGAACTTGTAATACTCCTACTTCAATCTCCCAAGTATAAGGGCTACCACTATGAACCCCCACAACTAGTTCTAACTATACTTCTACCTGGTGTGCATAATGGTTCTCCACCTTCCTAACTCTGCAACTCCTTAATACAGTTCCTCATATGCTAACTCCAATCATAAAATTGTTTTGTTGTTAATTCATAACTGCAATTTTGCTACTGCTATGAATAGTAATGCAAGTATCTGATATGCAGGACATCTCATATGTGACCCCTTTGACATTGTGACCCACACTTTCAGAACCATTGCTCTAGGTAGAGCTAAGAAGGCCAATCTATATACAACCCAAAGCACTACCTAAGAATGATGTGTACAGGCTAGGCATACAATTCAGTTGGTGGAGTGCTTCAGGCCAAGGCCCTGGGTTCAAACCCCTGATATTCTGCTTCAGTTTTTAAAAAGGCTTACACTTTGAATGAAAAACCATTATGACATCAATGATGTTCTTTCTGTAGTATCCCAGAAGAGCATCCCTCACAGACATCAATCACTACATGCTTATCACTTACCATGAGCCATGAAAAATATGTAAAAAACAATTAAAAAAATAAAAAAAGGAAAGAGCTCTTCTTTAAGAAAAGGCAGACTAGAGGCCCTTAGTCTTGCAAAGATTATATGCCCCAGTACAGGGGAATGCCAGGGCCAGGAATCGGGAGTGGGTGGGTTGGGGAGTAGGGCAAGAGGAGGGTATAGGGGACTTTCAGGATAGCATTTGAAATGTAAATGAAGAAAATATCTAATTAAAAAAAAAAGGCAGACTACTTTATCAATTTATTCACTCTGCTAATGCAAAGAAAGAATCCTGAACCTTTTGCTAAGTACAATTGTACACTAAAACCAATGGTCATAATCCAAAATTACTTTCTACAAGACTCAGAACCATTTAAGATGGTCATAAGTCAACAAATTTCACATGAAAAATTGTCATAAACTATGAAGCCACTGTCCTGGGGGATGCTCCTACTAACCACAATTCTCTTTGTGTAAACATGTAAGCACTGAGCAGCTCATGTCAGCAATGACAGCACCTTACCATGTGCATTTTCAATCCCACCTATCCCAGCCACATGTGTACCAAATGTGCTTGGACCTAGTGAATGGTGGGTGCTGCGGGAAGATACAACTGGCCCAACTGTCTGGTCAAGCTCCAGGTGCTGACCTGGGGTTAAAAGGCTCAGAAAAATCTATTGAAATCTGCACCCCTATGTCTGTCTTTAAAACACAGGAAAGAATGCCCACAAGATAGAATTAAGTCCTACAATAAAGTCTAAGGGCAAAATAGTACAAATTAATAATACAAAAGCACACACTGGACTTGCTGAAGGCCTTAGGTGGAACAGCGCCCATCACTCTGCTGTGTGCGTGCTATGCTCCATCTCTCCTCTGTTGGTTTCTAATGACATTTATATACTACTTCCTTTATGCTAAGTACCAAACACATACTCATTTTGCCTTGCGGGGGTTGTGTTATAATCACCTCCCTTATCAGCTGAGGAACTGAGGGTAGATGAGAGAGCTCAGCAGCTTACACAGAACTCAAGGTGGTCTAATGTCATTTCTCTGGTCCTTGCCTTAGCTCTAACCAAAAAATACAGATTGGACAAAATTATAGAGAAATTTCAAAAGGACTGCCTTCACTAACAGCCCCACTCACTACCTTTGTAAATTCGCTCACAGGCTAATGTGGAAGGAGTGTGCTCCTGTCTGCCTGCAATGCTCCTGTCTACAGTGGGCAAAGCAAGAGCAGCAGGCCAGCTCTGCTCCCTACCCGACTCCCCACTGGCTCTGCCTATTCAGGGCCACAAAGTCAAATCATCCCGCAGGCTTCGGCTTCAATTCTGGGAGAGCAGCAGAGGTTTGAAAGTGCCTCAAGCAGAGTCCACAGTCCTCTGATCCCTTTCAGTCTCAAACTCTGCAACGGAGTGCCATCCAGCCATGCTAGGAATGAGGTCAATTACTAGAGTACTTGCCAGACTTCCTCGCCTCCTCCCTGCCCCTGGGGTTCAGACTCTTCCCAGTACTCACTCAGAACCATCATTAGCCCTTTCCTCTCCACGAACCTGGCCCTACAGTTAAGCTAGCCTCAGTCTTCTCTCCTATGGGCACCTGCAGGGCAAACCAAAGAGATGAAGAGGAGAGGAGGAAAAAAAAATGAGGCCAAATTTCGGAAGTTCTTGTTTTAAGTCACTGTTTCAAAAGAGACAGTGGGCTGGCTGGAGTATAGCCCAGGAGGGAAGTACTTGCCTACTAAACACAAGACCCTAGAATCAATCCCTAGCATCACAAAGAATAAAATAATAATATACAAATAATAATAATAATATACAACATATGGCCAACATCCAAAGGAAAACATACAAACAAACAGACATGCTGCTGTAATAGTGAAGATCTTAGATCCTAAGTGGCCTCTTCTTTCCCATCCACTAACTCCACTGTTCCTTACCACCCACTTGTCAAATGTGGCAGCCCTGGACACCTGAGACCTGCCTTCTACACCGATATTACCACTTCCTTAGAGCACAAGGCATTGACACTTTCAGGTAACTACACCTGCCTACACCACCCTTTGCCTCACCAGCAGGGGGCGCCAACCAGATGATGTGCTTTAGGACATCAAAGTATTAAGGTAGCAACAGGTAGCTTTGGATACAAGCAACTCCTGGAATGAACATGCTAGAACAAAGTAGTCCAAACTATACCAAACCTCATATGATTATCTTAAGCAGGGAAGCCAGGTAAACTGCTACCTGTGGCTTTAGGGGGAATTCTACCAAATTATAGCTCAGTTTACATCCACCTAAACAAACAAGACAGGTTGAAGAAAGATAGCTGAGAGGAGGGTATTCACTAACACCATACTACGGTCACAATTTATTTGCAACCCGTTCCCCTCCCCACTCTAACTCAGTCTTCAGTGTAAGTGAATACGTGATAATGCATACACTATACTTCTGGAAATTAAGAATATAGTACATGAAATGCTTCATCAAGGACAAAAGTAGCCAGGAGACATCAGAAAGACAATATATACTATTCTTTCATCCAAAGACCTTAAACTTCCATTAAGACAGTCTATTTTAAACTACTGCTGTTGCTATAACAGAATATCTGAGACTGGGAAACGTCTAAATAGAAAATGATTTGGCTCATAGCTCTGGAAGCTGAGAAGTCTGAGAGCCTGGCAGTTGTATCCAGCAAGAAACCTGCTGCTGTAACCATGGCAGGCAGCAAAGTAGGGGACGCAGGACAGGGACCAGGAAAAGGAACACAGCTTTCACAAAGAGCCCACTTAAGCAGAACTGTCCCATTTGCACACGGACTGTCTAACAAGTCTCACTTTCTGTAATGTTAATTTCCATATCCTGTATGGTTTGGTCTACCTTCTATAAAGTCTCACTTTCTCTGATGGTTCATTGCCCAGTGTGGTCAGGGAACCTGTCTGGGGCCTTGAGGGAATTAAAAAAAAAGAAAAAAGACAGAACAGGCACACATACAGAGAAGCTGGGATCAGGAGGGATGTTCTGGAACCTATGGAGACATACCAACAACCTCCTACCATCCTGGAGTCTCAGTGCATTACTCTGTACAGAGCAGAGGAGTAGTTAGCTAGTCTCAGCAGGAAGTCTTCATAGAGAACCATCCTGCTGCAGTCATCCTTGGGGGGTGGGGGGGGGAGGCTGAGGTTGCTAGTTCCTATTCACAGTGCCAGTGTTCCAATTTAGACCAAAGGAAGGCTTCGCATCCAGCTGAGCCTCACCCTAGGTCTGCTACATTGTTGCCTTTGACAGGGCTACTGCAAAGTTAACAACATGCATTCACTGAGCTTCTGCTGCTTCTCAGTTAATCTTGACCGGCAACTTGATTACTCAAACTGATGCAAACCTCTGGTGAGGTCCCAGAGTCACTACCTGAGAGGGAAGACTCACTCTAAATGTAAGCAGCACTATCCCATAGGCTCAGATCTCCAAATAAATACAGGAGAAGGTAAGCAGACTACCAGGATTTCCCTCTCCCTGCTTCCTAACTGTAGATATAATATGGCCAGCTGCAGCCATGCTTTCCCCCACCATGATGGACTGTACCCTCAAAACCGTGGGCCAGAACAAACCCTTCCTCTTTAAGTTGGCTTTGTTGGCTATTGTACCGCAACCCCAAGAAAAGGAACTAAACCCTTTCCAATGCCATCACACTGGCAACTAGACTTCAGCACAGCTCTTAGGGGCACTGAAACTATGGCATGGTCATTTCCCACTTACATGAAATATGGGACTCTGTCTTTCCTCAATAAACAGCTCTGTAGTGCTGTTCACCATGAGGATAGTAGGTCCTCAAAACCCTGCATGCAGTGGTGACAAAAACTACCAAACCACTCCAACTTTCCCAACCTACAAACTAATTACAAATGCCATCCACCAAATAGACAAACTAATACTGTATCTGCACTTAACTTTTACCAATAAACCAGGCAGTGGTGGTGCACACCTTTAATCCTAACACTTGGGAGGCAGAGGCAGGTGGATATCTGAGTTTGAGGCCAGCCTGGTCTACAGAGTGAGTCCCAGGACAGCCAGAGCTATACAGAGAAACACTGTCTCGGAAAAAAAAAAAAAAAAGTTTTACCAATAAAAATATAACTATAAAATTGTACATAATGAAGTCAGACTTGTCCTTGGGTCATTTTAGAAATGCATTTTCTTTTTTTTTAAGATTTATTTATTTATTATATGTAAATATACTGTAAATATACTGTAAATGTCTTCAGACAACCTAGAAGAAGGCATCAGATCTCTTTTTTACTTTTTCTTTTCTTTCTTTCTTTTTTTTTTTTTTTTTTTTGGTTTTTCGAGACAGGGTTTTTCTCTGTGTATCCTTGGCTGTCCTGGAACTCACTCTATAGACCAGGATGGCCTCGAACTCAGAAATCCGCCTGCCTCTGCCTCCCGAGTGCTGGAATTAAAGGCGTGCGCCACCATGCCCGGCCTAAGGCATCAGATCTCATCACAGGTAGTTTTGAGCCACCATGTAGTTGCTGGGATTTGAACTCAGGACCTTCGGAAGAGCAGTCAGTGTTCTTAACCACTGAGCCATCGTTCCAGCCCCTGGAAATGCATTTTCAAAGCAGAAAAATACTACAAAACATGGTCATTGGCTGTAGCCTGAATATCTGTAGCTCACCAAAATTCCAAAGTTACAATGCAACATTATGGTCTTAAGAGGTGGGGTCTAGCACTTGGGAGGCAGAGGCAGGCGGATTTCTGAGTTCGAGGCCAGCCTGGTCTACAGAGTGAATTCCAGGACAGCCAGGGCTACACAGAGAAACCCTGTCTCGAAAAACCAAAAATAATAATAATAATAATAATAATAATAATAATAATAATAATAATAATTAATAAATAAAGAGGTGGGGTCTTTAAGCAGCAGAACCCCCATGAATGGGATCAGTGCCTTAGAGAAGAGTCCCAAGGGAGCTAAGTTGTCCTTGGCACCTAGTAGGCTGAAAGGACACCAAAAGACCACCAAGAAGGAGCCAGCTGTCTATCAGAGCTCTGCAAATCAGTCAAACGCTAAGTAACTGATAGAAGCTGGAGTCAAGAAAAAGTCAACTAAAAATAAAAAGCAAGTTTACAGTGCTCTCATCTGTCTTGCTCACCTGGTGCAGCAGCCCATGTTCCCTGACTAGGACTCTAATTCCCAGTCCCAACAGGAGTAGAACAGACTTTCTTGTCCCATTATTCAGTAACTGTTCTAGTCTGTCACAAAAACCTGTTGCATATCTAACCCCAAACCCATCCAAGTAGGAGAAAAGCTGGCATTGCTCAGAATTACCTGAGGAAAGCGTCATAACTGAGACATAAAATAGATCCAGGAGCCCTCAAAAGGAAAAGGCAAGGGTGTCCTTGGGAATTAGGGCAATCAAAAACAGCACGCACAGCGGAGGATTTCAGGAACCACACACATGCTCAGAGCAGGGTACAGGCTCAGAACCAGCATGAAGAGATTTGGGGTTCACCTTAGGTTGCATTTGTACCAGATACCAGTCTCTCTAACTGTTCAAAGTAGACCCATAAGGAGCCAACTAGTGAAGACGGAGAGGGATTTCAATTGTTACTTGTTTGATTTTTTTTTTCCATTTCTGATTACTTGCATGCTCAAATAAAAGAGCCATAAGCTGAAGGCTAGACTAGTCTAAAGAGCAAGCTTAAAGCCACTGTGGACAATTTAGTGAGATCCTAAAATAAAAAGCATTTGAAAAGAGTTGGAGGAATAGCTCCGTGGTACAGCACTTGCCTATCATGGTCAAGATTGCAGGTTCAATCCCTGGCACTGAAATTCAAAACGACACAACAATAACAATACCACAAACTTCCAAGCAACCCTCAACCACACAGGACAAGGAATATGGTCCCTACAAAAAAACCCTTAAAAATCAAGGGAGTAAAGGGAAGGGAAGGCAATAACCCTGGAAAACCAGAACCAAAACACAAGCAAACCCTGAAGAAGAGGAGGTTCAGAGTTAGAGAGAGCATAATCCTCAGACATCTGGACTTGGAAAAACCAACACCAGCAGATACAAGCATAAGGACTACAAGGCTCAGGATGTGCAAGTCCACTCAAGAGGAACAGGAAGCACCTAAGAAGGTTACTGGTTTTGGTATGCAAAGACTTTAAAGTGACTTCTAAAATATATGTTCAGTATCAGTATGCCTGGGAAGGTGAAATGGAGAGCATTATCTCATCAATAAGATAAGATATTATCATTCATCCACGATACAATACATTAGAAATAAGAAAGAAAACAAGAGACTGGCCAGAAGCAAGGATTAATCGACCTACAGGAAAAACATGAAGTTCAACAAACCTTGTTCCACAGTGGACAGAAGAACTTCAGAGAAGACAAATAAGGAACAAGAGCACTGTACAGCATATAAACCAAACTGATCCTGCAGCCACAGCAGACATTGCCTCAAACAGCAAGGGCAGTTGCTATTGTTAAAGACACTGGATACATTACATAAAAAGTACACACTGGTCCACAGAACAGATCTGTCAAGTCTAAATGACAGAGATGGGACAGTGAACACACGGTAACAGCACCCCCGCATTTCTCAGAACAAGCTCCTCACAGAAGCCGTGAGGTTGTCACGGAACTGCTGGGCATTCTTCACAAACCACACCTGCCTCCAAACAAAAGCTGTTGGAGGTGGGGTTATTGATATTTGCTATTTACTGTTGCTTTTTCTTTACCACAGAAAAGTGTTCACAGAAATCCATTTTAAATTGTGAAGCTCTTCTCTCCCTCTATGGCTATATCCAGGTGCCAGCATGAGCAATGTCAGAAACCACACAGACACCAAAGAAAATAGTCCTGCACATGACTGATGGGGAAATGTTTACTGCAACTACACTGCTTCCAAAGAGGGCTGAACCCAGCAAGCAGTCCACAGCAAGTGCAGCTCTTTCAGACTACAATTCCTCAGTCACATAAAGTCTTGTAATGATACTTAAGTCACTAGCCTACCAACAGTTTACTGGGGAGTGGGCTAACATCCGCAGTAAGCGTCTGTCACCTGCACAGGAAGAGCCTAAATATAAAGCTGTAAGCCCAGGCACATGTGGACTATGAACCTTCTAGGCCTTTCTTCAACTTACTCTACCAGTTCCTTACCTCTGCTTAAGACAAAGAACTACGGGGTTTTATTATGTTCACAATCGAGTCTATTTCAATGATGACTTCAATGGCTCAGCAGTTAAGAGCACTGGTTGCTCTTACAGAGGACCCAGCGGATTCCCAGCACCCATATGACATCTTACAACCACCTGTTAACTCCAGGTTCTAGGAAGCCAATGCCCTCTTCCGGCTTCCATGGGCACCAGGCACACAAGCAGAATACAGATCCACACCCAGGCAAAACAGTCACACATAAGATTTTAAAATATTAAAAATAAATGTTACAAAATACTCAGATATATAGCTATTTGATAGGACACATTATAAAAGATGTGAGGGAGGGGTTCACAACCCCTCTCTGCCAATGGCAGTTAACCATGAGGTTCATCAAGATAGAAAGGATTTTCTTCTCTCATTCTTACACCATTCAGTATTTTTTTTCTCAATTATAAAAAACACATCACATTTAAAAAAAAAAAAATGCTAAGTTTTGGCAAGAGATGCTCAGCAGTTAAGAGCATTTGTTGCTTTTGCAGAGGACCAGAGTTAAGTTCTCAACTCCCACACAGCAGCTTAACCATCAGTTAACTCCAGCACCAGGGATCCAACTCCGAGGCATGCACATGGTGCATGCACATACCTGCAGGCAAACATTCATATCCATAAAAAAAAAAAAAAAAAAAAACCAAGTGTCAGGAAGTACTATGAAAGCCACTCATTTAAAAAAGTTAAGACACCACTGCCTGAAAACAGTGCAACATCCCTTCTATAAACTCTCCTGTCCATGTAGCTCAATTGTTAAATCTCTGATGAAGCAAAATGACAACTGCTGTCAGCCACCCTCACATGAGGGAAGATGAGGAGGAATGATGTGGGCCTCCAGCACCCCCACTCTTTGGAGTTCAGCGCTTACTCTTCTCCCAGATGGTGAGCGATGCTCCACATCTTCACAAGTGTAAGAGCCTGTACTGTACATTCCTTCCCAAACCAGTTGCTGAGGCGCGCATTTATGCAGCAGCGAAGAAATCAAAGTGTATGACCAACTCAATCTCCCTGCAGCGGCGTGCTCCATGCTCCAGCACAGGGGCTGCCAGCTGCTGCCTAAACACTGTTTTCCAACATCTTCTGAAGGCTAGTACTTACTCAAATAGATTTTTAAGAGAAAATGAATGCAAAATATTGTAATTATTAGAAGATTATTATAATTAGGTATTCTGTTCTTTTCTTTGATACAGGAACAAAGTGCCTGCAACTTGCAAGGAACACAAAGTGCCTTCTTTGGTTGCTTATTAATCGTCTTGGAGGTGACACAGACCCATTGAGCAGACACCCTGACCTGAGTGTGCTTCCAACTACAGCTCTCCCTTCAAGTGTCCAGCCAGCTCATCAGGTATTCTCAGGACCCTATTCCACAAATGGCAGTCAAGCAGAGGAAGGAAGCCACTCAGCCATGGAGTACTATCACCTCCCCATATCCCTCATGTCCACCTGAGGGAGAGCAGAGTGCTCTCACACATGCAAGGTGATTTAGCCTCTCCTCTTCTTTAGGACAAGGAGAAAGAAAATGAGTTTGTTCATAATATATACTCATTTCAAATCTGGGGGAGTACTCAAAATCCTTTATAAAATTCTTTCTGGTGGCGGGGGTGGGAGGTTTTCAAAACAGGATTTCTCTGTGTAGCCCTGGCTGTCCTGGAACTCACTCTGTACACCTGGCCTCGAACTCAGAAATCCGCCTGCCTCTGCCTCCCAAGTGCTGGGATTAAAGGCATGTGCCACAACTGCCTGACCCTTTTAAAAATTCTAATAATCTAGTATTTCACTCTGGAAGTAATGCATGGTTCCTTGGCGCCATATACTTCCTTCATCTACCAGACTAATGAGCCTTCCAACTTTCTTTCAAACTACATCACCCTTCTGTGTGCCAGCAAGCAGCCAAGCAAATGCAAGGCCCTTCTCATGAACCATCTTTCTTTTATGTATGTAAGACAAGAAGACAAGCCTGCAGCTTACCCCCAATGTAATTTGCATCTAAAGCACAAAAATGAGTCTCAACTTCTGACTCCTAGGAATGAGATGCTCTGTTCTAAGCCCTTCCCCATGCATGTCACACCAAGACCTTGTAAAATGCTTCTTACAAGGATCCCAATTCCTGCAAGAAGTGTTTCCTACCTTACAGCTTACCACAATCTGCTGAAAGTTCTGGTATATATTTGTTACTCTCACTGTGGAATTTGCAGTTGACCCTCATGCCTGAGAAGATCTTATTACCCAAAGGTCACAAATTGACTTCTTAAAAGAAACAAAAATTTTAATCTAGAGGCCTGTGTGGGCTCATTGGTGGTATATTACATAAAGGAACTTTCATTATTAAATATCTGCTAAATAAATATATAGTTATTATTTTCATGTGTCAGTGACCTAGTTTTAAAGGCCATTTAAGAATCACAGAAATGTAACCTATTAGTAGAGAATTAGTAGAGAGGGTGCTTTTATTTTACTTATTTATTTTTATTTTCTTTATTTACATTTCAAATGCTATCCCGGAAGTTCCCTATCCCCACCCCCACCCCTGCTCCCCTACCCACCCACTCCCATTACTTGGCCCAGGCCTTCCCTTGTGCTGGGTCATATAAAGTTTGCAAGACCAAGGGGCCTCTATTCCCAGTGATCCCTATTCCCGATTAGACCATCTTCTGCTACATATGCACCTAGAGACACAAGCTCAGGGGGTACTGGTTAGTTCATATTATTGTTCCACCTATAGGGTTGCAGACCCCTTCAGCTCCTTGGGTACTTTCTCTAGCTCGAGAGGGTGCTTTTAAACAGCAGTTAAAAACTCCCTTTCTGGAATGGTAGGTGCCTATTTTAAAATATCTTTTGGACTTGACTAAGAACTTCTAAAACATACTGACCTGTTTCGACAGCACATTAGGCTTCGTTTCACACTTAAGTCACACTTAGATAATTAACACCTTTATAAGGAATTTTCAGATAATTTTAAGCCATCCAAGAGTTACTAACACAAATGTTAAATAGTATCCAGTATATTTTAGTATATAAAAAAATTCCAAATCTAACTATAATTTTACAAATTTTTCTAGGTAATATATTTGGTGATCTATAATATTAGCAGACAGAAATAAAACCACTTTGAAGAGCCTGGGTCCAATTAAAGTCCCATAGAATGAAGAGAATTAAATCGACATTAGCTGTGTTTAAGAATCAGAACCAAACCTTTTCTAAACCAGATGAACTTTGTTTAAAAACTTAAAACACTGGCAAGTCTAGGTATAGGGCCACAGCTTTGTGAAAGACATTTTTACAATAAAGTATCACTCAGGGCTGGGAAGACAGCTCGGTCCTGAAGTGTACAGCAAGCATGGGAGCCCCCAAGGAAAAGGGCAAACATGGTGGCACACATTTGTAATTCCAGCACCAGGGAAACAGACAGTCGGGTGCCTGAAGTTCACTGGCAGCCTACTTGGTGTGTTCCAGGCAATAAATAAATAAGGAAATAAATAAATCAGATAAAAAAAATAAACATGTCAAGGTGAGGAAGTGGGATGGCTCGGCATATTTTAATTTACGTAGATTTAGTATGGCTCAGGCTTCAGATCATTAAACTTAGCTCTTAGTTTTAAATTTTTAATAATTATTTTTCAGACCCAACAGGTAAGGGCGGGTATACATTTTTAAGGGGAACTGCACAATGGATGACTAACAGGGCCCCCAACTTCTGAAATATTTCTTTTTAGAGAAACTTTGTTGATCCTTGAACTAAAGCAAGAAACAAAACCGTAAAAGGCCACTGCAGAGCCAACTGTGGTGGAGCAGGACTAGAATCGCAGCTCTGGGGAGACAGCATCAGGAAAACTGCCCACAAGTCTGAAGCTGGCCTGGTCTATGCAGTGAGTCCCAGGCCAGCTAGGGTGCACAGAAGACCTTATCTCAAAAAACAGAAGACAGGTGAGATGGCGCAGCAGATAACAGGGCCTGCTACGCAAGCCTGATGACCTGAGGTCAACCCGTGCATCTCACAATGGAAAGAAAAAATCAAATCCCAAAGGTGGTTCTCTTAGCTCTGCAGGCAAATCATAGTGCATGCACACCCAAACATGCAGTAACCAGAACGAAACTCTAATACAACCGCAAAAGGCAATAACTTCCTATACTTGGATGACCATTGCCATGGTATGTATGTGTATTTTTATTAATTCTTTGACAATTTCATATAATACACATTGACCACATCCATCCCCGTTTCCCACAAACCTGTATTTGCCACGGTAATCTGAAGAGTAGATTATTTAAGTATAGTTATTTCTTTCTTGGCCTCATTCTATCAAAATGCAAACTCTTTTCAGCATGGTGTGCTAGCCACTCTTGACCTAGGCATGTCCACTGGGTTCATCTCTGAGCCTTGTATCTATATGGAAATAGTATGTGTCACAAAACAGAGGTTGAAGAAACGGGCCCACTCTCCCCTATCTATAGCTAGATGTTCGGCAGACTGGGGGACCCAAGTGCCAGAAAAATGTCAAAGGCACCACTAGTCAAGACCACTGCAGCCAGGACCAGAGCAGCAGGCCATGCGTTCCTGTTGTGTGAAGCTGCTAAGGTTTTGTCTTCATTAGCACAGAAACCAAGAGTGATTAATATACAGGCAGATCTGCTGTCTCCCATTTAAGTAACTTCCTGATTTGGAAGTTCTACTCATCCTTCAAAAAAAAAAAAAAAAAAGTAAAGGAGAAAAAAAAAAGCCATGAAAACAGATTGTTTATATTGCAGAAAGCAGTCTGTTTATTCTACCCATCAGTCTTTTCCCTGACAACTGGCTACTGTTGCTCTTTTTGTTTACTGTATGCTCAGATGAATTTTAATATAAACCCTCACTATAACCACATAACAAATGAAGCAAATTCCCAAACCACTCCAGGCTCCAGGCACACTATTCAACAGATCACTTGTCATCCGATGCCGAGGTCACAGAAGCAGACACTTAACAAGGGGCTAAAGCAGCCCCTCTTTGCTTCCTTCCTGTAAGCAAGGACCAACTAAGCATTTAAAGAATAATCATTTTCATTTAACCTTGGAACACTGTATCATGTCTCCCAAGATAGTACAGTACAGAAGAACCTTGACATTTCAATGGCTGCATCTTGACAGCTCTCAATTCAAATATGCCACAGTACACACTTCTGTACCACGGGTTCCTCCGTCTGTGACTGCAAGGTGGGAACTGCAGCACACGGGGAAGTGGCACTGTCTAAAGTCCATTCCTCTTAGCATGTTCTGCAGCCATCAATGTTCTTGCAAATTATGAGAAAGATGGCAAAGAGGAAAACTACTTTCCAAAGTAGTATCCTGAGAATTTTATCAAACAAAAAATACCTTCCACTAGGGTCAGCAAGATGGCTCGGCTGATAAATTACCCCTTTATCGGGTGACAAGTCTTGCAGCCTGTGCTCAATCCCCAGAACTCAAATGATGATGGAAGAGAATCAAGTCCCAACATCTATTGCCTGACCTCTGTGTGCATGCTGAAGCATGTGCACCGCTTCCCATACATCATGTGAGAACATGAACACACACACAGTTTTGATTTTTTTAAAAAGGATTCCACATACAAGAATTAATGAAACCTAGAATCACCACGGCATGCAGCCCAAAGAAAGGTCTATGGAAAATTAGCCTTACCACTCTATGTATGTGAGCTTCGTGATCTGTATTGCTGGTCTAGTTGGACACCTGACAGTTCTAGGTAACCTATTTGCTCTTTCCCCCCACAGTCCTGATATTTGTAGCTTGTGGTTTTCCAGAATGAGAATCACCATAGTGTTTAAATAAAGACCCTGACTTATTTCAAAACTCCAAAGAAAATT
Organism: Mus pahari; assembly: GCF_900095145.1. NCBI lineage: Eukaryota > Metazoa > Chordata > Mammalia > Rodentia > Muridae > Mus > Mus pahari. Next base: position 54,626,280 of record NC_034597.1, on the reverse strand, counting down.
CTGAGTCAGCATAGTAATTTTTCTGCATGAGAGTGTCAAATGTTCCCACAACAATGTTCAGAGTCTTAAGCACACTATAAGGCCCCAGCAATTATTTCATTACTACACAACTAACATTTTCATCAACCCCATCTAAGGTTTAAAAAACCCTAGCCAACTGCTATTTAAATACAAAGTTCCATTATAAATCTCCTACAGAGGCTGGAGAAGTACTTCACTGCTGAAGAGCACTGACTTCTCCTGCTGAAGACCTTCAGTTCCCAGCACCACACAGTGACTTACAACCTTCTGTAACTCCAGTTCCAGCTGTCCTGGCGCCCTCTTCTGGCCTCTGTACAAGCACACAGTACACACACATAACAGGGTAAACATTAATACACAATACATATTAATAAATCTTTGTAAAACCTGCTAAAGCCATCCACAGAGCCCCTATCATAATGCTACCTCAATAAATAAAACAAAAATTTTATTTTAAAAATAAAAATTTGCATAGGGCTTAAGTTTATAAAAACAACCCTAAATTACCTAGAATTTACCCCTTTCTCTTAAAAACTACTCTGTAAATACTGTATGAATCAGATGATACAATTATCTTCTCACTCCCTTCCACCCAAAGGACAGCTCAGGGAACTTGCTGGAAACCTAGACTTTCAGGATATTTAGGTTCTTTCTTTTAAGATTTTTTTTCACCAATCACAGTAGCACATGTCTTTAATCAATCACTCTGAAAGCAGGGGGAGATGGCTCTCCATTGAGTTTGAGGCCAGCCTAGTCTACATAGTGAGTTGCTGGTCGACCAAGGATACATAGTAAGACTTGACTCAAAAAAACTTTGTTTTCGTTTTTTTGTGTATGGTTGTTTTGTCTGCATGTATGTTACAGGAGGGTGTGGGCCACTTGACATAGGTTCTAGAAACTGAACTCAGATCCTCTGGAAAACCAGCAAGTGTTCATAAAGTTGAGCCATCTTTCCAGGCCCTAACACTTTTCTTGGGGCCATCCCCATCTCAGAACTCATAGACCAAAATTTCCCAGGATGATCCAAATATCTGACTTTGGGGTGAGCTTCATGCATAGCTCTGGCTGGCAAGTGAGCACTCACTTTGTTACCCTGTAGCCCTGAGACATTCTAAACAGATCAACAAAGAACAAGTACCTGAGACAGCTTGTACACAGAACCACAGGTATGAATGGCGGTGACTCAGAGAGTGTCAAACCTGGCATACTCTCAAGCCAGGAAGATATCCCCCCTGAAAAAAAAGAGTTGGCGAGACTGCGGAAAATAATGTTCTCAACACAAGCCCACAGGTGGTCCTCAACTGTGTATCACATCTGACGTCATCATCAGCTGCAAGACTTGAAACTCTGCCTCAATTCCAACGGGACCTAAAGCATTAGACTAAAAGAGCAGGTGTCAGAGAACTACAGCTCATCTACCAACGGGTCCCAAAGCCTCAAGGGTGCCACAAGCCCACTTCTGACTAGTTAGAAGAGCAAACTCTCAGAGGGAAGCAAAGTCGCTGAGGGCACCACACCAGCTGCCACTGCCTTTGCTCAGAGAGAAGAACTCCACAAGGGAGAAGAGTGGGGCCAAATTTGCCTTTGCTGAGATGGTGCCAAAACTTCTCTCCACCAGTGGAGACCACTGGCATAACCCCTGACTCCACTCCATCTGTAAAATGGGTGCAAGCTTTAAATTGGATGAAACACGTATAAGACAGAATTTGATGTATTTCTCATCCTAGTAATTTCTCAATCTTTCTTCCACTGTCACTGTCATTCTACAATCTCAGCAGTTACTTCAAGTGAGTGACCACCCTGGCTGACAGCAAGTATCCCACACCCTTTATCTCCAACCCTAACCAGGAACTGCGACAATGCAAAACATGTTTATCCACCTTTGTTTGTCCCTCCAAAACTAACATGAAGTCTAAACTCTTTTTTATAACAACACCCCTACACACACACTGGCACTCTCTGAAGGTAGAGCCAAATGCAAAGACCAAGATGCTGAGGAAAGACGTCAGCACAGCCAACAGACATGCAAACTCAATCACACAGTTCCGTGTGCCAGAGCCTCCAGGAAAACAGTCTCACTTTCTAACACCAGCTTGCTGGACTGAAGTAGAGTCTGGAGTGCCTTGTCCCTAGGACTGACTCACACCCCCATTGTCCCCGGAGAGAAGCACCTGAAGAACAGCACACAGAGAGCTACACTGGAAGAAGCTACATATTCAGCAATGAGTGCCAGGCAAGCGTGCCCTAGACAGACCTCGATCACACTCTGATGTCCCCAGAAGCAAGTCCACCACAGCAAATCACTTCAAGCACAGCTTGGGCTGGCTGTTTTTATGTCAACTTGACATAAGCTATAGTCTTAGTCAAATGAGAGGAGGGAGCCTCAAATGAGAAACTGCCTCGATTGGCCATCAAGGTGACAGGCAAGCCTACAGGGAGGGCACTTTCTTAACCGTGATGTGGGAGGACCCCTGGGTAGTATCACCCCTGTGCTGTGGTCCTGGATGCTTGACAGGAAAAACAACGCAAGGAGAAACTACATATTCTTAAATATTCCATACTCTCACGAAGCAGACTCCTTGCATTTTACATTTTAAAACAGGAAGAAAAACAGAAGGGAGAGAAGCAGCTATTCAATGTTTAAGGAATTGGTTTTGACAATGTACAACTTCACTGACATCTCTTCTTAGAAACATGGCCCAAATCAAACGATGGACTTCTTAACCTTAACCTGGATGCTATGTGACCGCATGAAGTAGCACAATTTAGGCCACAAATGTGAAACAGGAAATAACTAGAACCTCAAAGACCTGCAGTAAAGGACTGAGTCAATGTGTGCTTATATATGTTGACAAGCAACTGTTTGCCAAGAGGTAAAAACAAGAAAAGACTAAAAACCTTTCTCGAAAGCTCTTCCATGTGAATGGTTTCAAAGCAAGCAACATGCCTAGCAGGTATTAATGAGCAGGCCTTGTTCTCAGAGCATTTCAAGCAAAGTCAGTCCAAAAATAAAGAATGAAAATCCTTCCTCAGTAAATACTGCCTTTGAAATGCAGCAATAAAGATGAAACAGCCTTGCTGAATTAGCCTGTCGTTTAATATTGTAACTCTGTGAGTTACATAAAGATAAATTCCAATCTGAAAGTTAGACATAGTAAAGACAGGCATCTTCGGTAATTTCTTTGCAGTGAAGACTCTGGAAAGTCAAATGAAGGGGTGCGGGGGGCAAATAGAGCATCCCATTTAAATTCTAAAAGCTAAACCTATACATCCTAGTTTGTCTCAAAATGTGGACTTAACTTTTCACATCATAATTAAGTTTGGCTAAATGGGAGGGAGGATTACACTGACGCTAAAACCTTCAACTGGTCTCAAGAGCTCACTTCCAACTAACAGGATGGGACACATTAGAATTAATGCTCTCAGAAAATTTATCATGACACCAACATCCTCACAGCCCACATTCACATGCATGAGACAAGGAGACAGTAACTTCAGCTTGTTTAAACAGATGCCTAGTTATTAAATGCATGCTGCATGAAACCCCTACTAACAGTTCAAGATCCTTCACATACTTTTTCCCCGTGTCCTCCCTTCATACCAGCCTCCCACCGACTGAAAAACTGTATTCTCAATAGCGAACCTACTTTGATTCAGCATGGAATTATTTAGGCAAAGGGTTAAAATTTTAGACTTTAAGACTTATTTTTAAAATGTTCTTTTGGTTTCAGCTATGTTCGTAACTAAACATTTATCCTCCTGTTTGCAAATTTTTTTATCAGCAGGAAATAACTATCTGCTGAGAAGTGCAGCTGGAGTAATGGTCACCAGGAAGAACCTAGGAACACTAGTCAACAACCAGGGGAAGAGCAGAAAAAGCAAGGCCCATTCTCACTTCTTCCTGACTCTGCATGTCAACGCTGTAGGACAAATGTTTTCATTCAATCTCATGCTTTCTGTGATGTTCTGAAGATTCAGAGTAGAGATATGAAGAAAACATTCAAAACACAAACTTTCTTACATCTAACCAGAGCACAGCTTTATTAGCTGAGATGCTGAGGCCTAAAATCTACTTGGCATGGAAGACAGTCTAGGGCAGTCTCCTCAGAAGAAATGTACTGAAAGGATTCAGCCCTGTGCAGATTCTACTTAAAAAAAAAAAAATTGTTTCCCTTGCAAATACTGTCACTGGCAAAGTCATTGGTTCCAGAACACACTGAAGCAGGTTTAAGTTGTAGGACACAGAATGACTAAGGTTTCAGAGAGGTAAACACTGATAGTAGTCAGTAAGTGAGGCAGACAATGAGGCAGACAGTGAAAGTAGTCAGGCTGTCAGGAGACAATCAGTGAGACTCAGCAGACATTCAAACAGACAGTGAGGTAGGAAGCACTGAGGTAAACAGAGACAGTCTGTGAGACCAGCAACAGCAATCAGTGAGGCAGAGAGTGAGGCAGTGAGCAGACAGGGACGGTAATGGGTTTAGTGAGGCAGTCATCATGAGGTATTCCGTCAGTAGACAGAGACTGATAATAAGTGGTAGACACGGAGACAGTCAGCAGACAGTGAGAGAGTGACGTAAACAACAGCAGTCAGGCAGTTAGGTAAGCACTGGAGGTAACCGCTGAGGTGAATGAGGAGGTAGGCAGGGAGATAAACAGAGGAGGTAGTGAGCTAAGGATGGAAGCAACCAGTCAGTGTGACAGAGAAGAAAGCCAGCTGGTGAGCTAGTGAGGTAGTCAGGTAGTGGGAAAGGAAAACAGCGAAGCAGCCAGTGAGGTACCCGGTCAGTGGAGCAGACCATGAGGGGGGACAGTGAGGTAGCCAGTTGGCGAGGTAGCCTGTCAATGAGGGCAAGACAGTCAGACAGTCAGTGAGGCAGACCATATAGGAAGGCATATATGAGTCTGGAGTAAACAATCAGTGAGGTAGCCGGGAAGTGGGGGAGACAGTGAGGCGAAAATGAAGACAGGAAGGCAGTCAGTGAGGTAAAGAGTTAAGGTCGTCAGAGAGGCTGTGATGCAAACAGTGAAGCAGTCAGTCGGTGAGGTGGACGGTGAGGTCGCTAGTTAATGAGGTAGAAGGTGGGGTAGCTAGTCAGTGAGGTACTCTATGTGCTTAGACAGTGAGGTAGACAATTAAGGTTCCTTGGCAAGTGGTTTAGAGAGATCAACCCAACACGCTAGGACTTTACAGAAGCAGGGGAAAGGGCCTTGAGGCCAAGCCTGCATCTTGGATGTAAACACAAACCACACATAGGCCTGGCCATTAGAAACAGAATAGGTGCTCAAGAGGCTCAGTGATTTTCCAGAGGTGAGAGTTAACATCAAACGCTTGCTGCCACTAGATACCATCTCATCTTTTCCCTGTCACTGCGAAAAGGGCACATCTATTCCGGAAAGAAAAAAAAAGTCATTTTTTTTTCTTCAAGGAGGGCAGCGGTGTGGAGCAGCGGTATTTGCAGGGGCTGGGGCTGCAGGAGGAGGAGGGGTGTGAAAGGAAGGAGTGCTTTAAGGAGAGGCAGCTAGGGTTTTTCCACAGGGCCCCACACCGGCCACTGCAGAGAGAAAACAGGAGTGGGGGGGGGGGAAATGTCCCTCGGGGAGGATGGGGGTAGGGGGCAAGGCCAAGTGCAACCGGCTGAAGGAGGCCAGGTCTCCTCCAGGATGCAAGCGAGCGCCAGTTACCTTGGGACACAGCGGGGGTGGGGGGTGGGAAGGGGACAACCAGGATGGAGGTCTGCAGAGGAGAGGCGGGAGGGTAGAGGCAGGGTCTTCTCCAAGTGCAACCCAGGGACGGAGATGGACAAACAGCGGGACCTAGGGCCTCCCCAGGGCCAAAAGGCGTGGCCAGGCAACCTATTGACCGTCGCGAGAAGCTAAGACAGCGCACGGCTACCCCCCCCCCCGCTCAACCTAGCCCAGACTGTCCGAGGGGCCCGCGCGCGGCCGCAGCCCCCGCCTCCAGCCCTCCAGCCCCCCAGCCCGCAGTGCTCTTACCTCCACACCTGCCCCATCTGCAGCAGGTGGATGACCGACTGCCAGATCCACACGGAGAGGCGGCACAGACGCTGCGCCCCCGGGGTGGCCGAGCCCCCCGCACCCGAGCCGCCGCGGGCCGCGCCGTGGCCGTAGCCGGCCCCCATCATTGGGGGTCCCCGGCTGCTGAGCCCCTCCACGGCGCCGAGCCCGCCGCCCGTGTAGTCCTGCACGAACCAGCGGAAGCTCAGGCTCTGCACCAGCAGCGACGGCACCAGCACGAAGAACAGGGTCAGCCCGAAGCAGCCGTAGTCCCCCTTGCGGTAGTAGTCGAGGGCCAGCCACAGGTCGGTACCCACGTCCCCGAAGAACACCAGCAGCGCGAGCACGATCCACAGGCAGTCAAGCCACGGCCGCTCCACCTGCGGCGACGCGGGCTGCGGTCGGCCGGCCGAGGGCGTCGGGGGGTGGCGGCCGGCGGCCCCGGGCGGCTGCAGCGGCTGGTCCCCCCCGTCGGCGGCGGCGGCGCTGCGGCGCGGCTTCTTGCCCAGCAGCGAGCGCAGGCAGGCGGAGCGGCAGCCCCAGTAGCACGAGGAGGTGTTGCAGCAGTGGCAGATGTGCAGCGAGCTGCTCTCGCCGGGCTCGCTGCCGTCGCCGCCGCCGCAGCCGCCTCCCCCGGGCTCCCCGTCCTCCTCGCCGCTGCCCACCGCCTCGTCCAGGTTGTGCAGCTGGGCGAAGCCCACCCCCACGCCACCGCCATCGGATTTCGCCGCCATCTTGACTCTCTTCCCAGCTCCGGAGGTTGGGGGGGAGGGACGGGTGGGGGGAGAAGGCAGGGACCGGGGAGGGGGGGAACGAATGGAGAGGAAGGGGGGCGGGGAGGAAGCGGGGAGCAGACGAACGGGGGGGAGTGGGCCAGGGAACCCCCTCCGCTTCCGGGCGGGCGGCGTCACTTCCGGGCGAGCCCCCCAATCGCACGGCGCCCGCAGCCTCCTGGCCCTACCCGACCGGCCAAGATGGCCGCCCTCCTGTGCCTCAGCTGCTGGGCGGGGGGCCGGGGGGTTCTCCCCGCCAGGGCTCCCCTTCCCCTCTTCCGTTGACCCCGAAACCCATCAGGTTGACCCCTCGGCGTTTCAGAATCCCGCTGGGTTGAGTGAGACGGTCCAAAGTGTTCCCTGGAGGAGGCAGTGCCAGACGTTTTGGGGTCCCCTTCCTCTGCGTCGCAGCTCTCAGCTTTGCTCTGGGAGAAACGCCCCCTAACACCCTCCCGGCTGCGGGCAGAGGGGCGGGACCTTTGAGGGAAGGGGAGGAGCTAGTGAAAAGCAGGTGATTACTTGTCACTTCCGGGAGATAGGATGACCTCATTGTGTAGTTAGACACCCCCCCTCCCCTCCATCAAAATGGCTGTGTCTCACCTCTGGCTGGATACACCCCCCCCTCTTTCATCCGTGTTAGTTTCTTATTTTGAGGGGCTCTAAAAATAATGACATAAGTCGATATAGAGGCCACAAACTTACTGATTCTCACTTCTGTTTGGGCATCTTTCATCTTTATTGACCCCCTGATTTTCCTGTCACTGGATAACTTTCCCATCTTTTGTAATAAAGTTTCCAACTTTCCCTCAAGAAAATTCTAGGCAAATTTTAGCTAGAAATCAGCCTGGTTGTCTCTTTCCTGTTGCAGCAAGAACTAAATGGGCATCCGTGACCTTGAGTGTTTTCTGCTCAGTCAAACATGCTTCTACCTACCTTTTTTTTTTTTAGTGTGATTTTAAAACTCTAAAAGACCTTCATTTTGAAAAAAAAAAAAAAAAAAAAGCTTTAAGCTGTATGTATCAATTACTTGTTCAGGCAATTTGAATGTGTGAAACTTGTCTTTAGTGTTTTGGGGGGTGCTAAGACTCTGTTAGTAAACATGGCTTTAAATGAGTGAAAATGTTATTAATGTGCTATATCATTAAAATAGGTGCAGAGTATTTGAGCTTCACTAACGAATTGTATAAATGAGGCAGCACTGAATGGATTTGAATTACAATGCTCTTTCAGTGGAAGACAGCAAACTACTTAGTTGTTATTGATGAGTAGAAATGAGTATTTTGAAGAGAAAGAATGAAAAAGAAAACACTGAAATTTTCTAATCAACCTCTGTAGATTATTTTAACCAATTTTTTTCAGTAACCCAAGAATGACAATAATGGCGATTTTTGTATTTTGTTTTGTTATTTTGGAATGCTAACAAGACAAATAAGTTCTGAAGAAAAAAACTACTTTGACAACTTATGACATTTAACCCTATAGGATCTACTTAAGTTTCTACAGTGACTAGTTAAGAAGAGAATACCCTATTGCAGAGCACAAGTTTTCATGAGTATATCATGCCAAGGTAAAATCTATAAAGACTGAAAAACTATGTAAAGGATTTTACCCATACATTACAGAAAGTGATTCTAAAATCTACTTTGTGAAAGAAATCATATAACTGCATCTTTTAATTTTTACCATAGTTTAATCCTTTTACTTTCTATGGTAATAAAACAGTACTAACAGGTAAAATATTATTTCTGCATATAGGTGAAAGACTGTTTCTTTGCTGAAGTTGAAATAACACCTTGGGGGCTGGAGAAATGGCTCACTGGTTAAGAGCACTGGCTGCTCCTCCAGAGGACCTTGGTTCCCTTCTCAACACCCACATGGCAACTCACAAGTGTCTCTAATCCAAGTTTCAGGGGACCTGGCATCCTCATGCAGACATAAATGCACATAAGTGCAGACCACTACACATAAAAATAAATCTTTTCAAAAAGAAAAAAGGAACAGCAATGAAATAACACCTTAAACGATGGCTTGCATGCAGTTGCTCAGACATGAATTCTTATTCCATCAAAGTGGTATGTGAATAATGTAAGCCAGATAATCTCTTTAAACCTCAGCTGATGTCTTTATATCATGGAATATATGCTTTCTTTGAAAATGTGCTCAGTAACAATCTATTCAAAGCTTTCAACATGATACCTCATAGGCAGTAAACAAATGGTAACTAACTGCCTGTGTTATTGTTGCCCTTACTATTACTGTTATATTTGTATCACTCCAATATATATCTAGTTAAACTCCATTAAATAAATTTATTGGCACTAACAATAGAAAGCACTTTGAAATATTTCCAGGAAATAAGTGCAATTAATTTGTACTTTTAAATATATTTCCTTTATTTAAATCTGGGACTATGAAATGAGATACAAAAGCAGGCAGTAACGGCATATTTATGATTCTTATTTCTCTGTGCTCTGAAAGAACAGAATCTACTAGTGAAATTAGCTAAGTAATTTACACTCACTAAGGCTGACAAAAGAGACAATGAGTCAAAAAGTGTCAAATTGAAGTTTCAAGTGGATACATGATTCAGACTTTTCAAGTGATTTCAATTTTGTACTTGCTGGCTCAACAATTTTATCTTTCTGTCAGTTTTTTTTTTTTAGGAGGGGGGAGGTGCATACATTCTCCAATCCAGAGGCTCTAAAATTAAAGTCAGTAACAGTGATAATAAACCTATCACAGAGAGTTACTGAAAGATTTATATGAGTTTGAACTGTTTGGTGGAAGATACATTTTTTTAACCTAGAGTTTTAGGTTAGTTAAATAGTCTGTGTATGTTTAGGACTTATCAGTATTGAACACATGGGCATTGGGTAGATGAAAGAGTTAATGACTAATTTTCTGGGTAACTAAGATTTAAAATCGTGTTAACAAAAAATTAGAGTTTATATTTTATTATGTGAATCTTTATAAAAATCATTGGAGTGTTACAGAGACAATCCAACCCGTTATGTAAATCATAGAAAGAAGAGTAAGTAAAAAAAAAAAAAAAAAAAAAAGATACTCAGGAAATCCATCTCAATCTAAGGGTGATAGTTAACCTTTTACTTTGAAATCTATTATTTTGCTATTTTGGTGCTGGGGATTGAAACTCAAGACCTCATACATGCTAA
>NC_034597.1:54605764-54616265 GCF_900095145.1 Mus pahari | reverse complement strand
TTTATAAAAATCATTGGAGTGTTACAGAGACAATCCAACCAGTTATGGAAATCCTAGAAGAAAGAGTAAATAAAAAAACAAAAAAAAAAAAAAAAAAAAAAAAAAAGTTACTCATTATCCTGCTTTCAATCTAAGGGTGATAGTTAACCTTTTACTTTGAAATCTATTATTTTGCTATTTTGGTGCTGGGGATTGAAACTCAAGACCTCATACATGCTAAGCACATGCTTTAACACCCTCTTTCACTTAATTCATCTTTCCTACCTAGTTAACCCTTTCTTGACAGCTTGGCTTTAAGATGGCCTTGTGCTAAGAGGCTGTTTAGACCTACTAAGCACCTTTATTATAGGTACTAGTGTGGCTTTTTCCTAATCTCTTTTTTCGCCTTTACTTTCTATAATTCAGTCAGTTAACAGTTTGATCCTATGCTTCCACTACTATGTAGACTGAAAAGCTAAACAACAAGGCATGTTCCAATTACATGTAAATTAATTCTAAAAGCTTTCTAAGAGCCTTTTGAGTATTGGAAGGTGGTTTTACTATATAGAAGTCGTGACATAAGTCTTATTTGGAAGCACTTGGGGTTTTCCTTTTTAATTCTTGGCTGTTTTCAGAAAAGCAAAGAAACTTAGTGTTGAAGCCTATTTTGTACTAAACACTCTCCTAACTATTGTTTCTTTTAAATCTTACAGTGGTACCAAAAGGCTCCGTCATAATCAGTTCTGCACAATGACTTCTCCTGAATCATACCCTATGCCATCTACCCACTGATGCTAATCCCAAAGGACGTCATATCACAGCACTAGTTATAGGAAGGAAGGATCCTGGTACATTGCAGTAATGGCACACATCTAGGACACATTGTGTAAATCCCAGTATGAGGATGAGCCTCAGCATGACACCATTGATGGGCTTTTGAGCCTATGGAAGCTTAACTACAAGTGTGCATCATCCTTATCCTTCTATTTTACTGACTTCTGTAGAAATAGAACCTCTTTCAGAACTGCAAAGCAAATTCATAGAACCTGTTATTTTGATATTTGATTTTAAGAATTGAAGTGTTGGGCTGAAGAGATGACTCCATAGTTAAGAGCACTTGCTCTTTCAAAAGACCCAAATTTCATCCCCAGAACCTATACCAGGTAGTTCACAACCACCTGTAACTCCTGATCCAGGAAGTCAGGTGCCTGCTTCGAGCTTCTGTAGGCAGCTGCACACATGTGACATACACTCATACAGACACACACACACACACACACACACACATGTGCGCGCGCACACACACACACACACACACACACACATACACACAAATAGTATTCAAGTATTGTTACTGGTGGTATAAAATGGTACAATCTCTACAGAGGAGAATTAGACCCTACCTGCCAAATTACAGATGGAATTACCCTCTGAAACAATAACCTTCTTATGGAAGTTTATCCTATAGATAATTATACTAGTCAGAAAGTACAAATAGGGCCAAAGATATGGATCAACAGTTAAAAAGCACTGAATGCTCTCCTACATGACCTGGATTCAATTCCCAGTACCACATGGTAGCTCACAACTACCTCTAACCCCAATTCCAGAGGGTCTGATGGCATCTAAGGGCTTGAAGCATACGTATGTTACACAGATATACATGCTGACAAAACATCCATGCATATAAGATATTCTCTACATCATTTGTTTCTTTAGGTATTTATAATTTGTTCTTTTCTTGTACACTGCGCCCTGCCTTCATGCCAGTCATTCCACACCATGCTTTAGTTTTAGATTTTTTTTCATATGATATATTTTGGTCACATTCTTTCCCTTCCCCCCAAGTCCTCCCCAATCCTTCTCACCCCTCTACCTACCCTACCTCATTTTCTTTCTTTTAATTTAAAAAACAAACAACAATAACAACAAAAACACTACCAACTTATAACCAGACATGCACATAGAACCTATCTACTTTCAGATTCTTGGACACATTAGCATTGTCAAATGTGAGTCCCATCTCATGAAATGGTTGGTTGGAGCCATACTATTTTAAGATTTATTTATTTATTTATTATATGTAAGTATACTGTAGCTGTCTTCAGACACTCCAGAAGAGGGCGTCAGATCTTGTTATGGATGGTTATGAGCCACCATGTGGTTGCTGGGATTTGAACTCCGGACCTTTGGAAGAGCAGTCAGGTGCTCTTACCCACTGAGCCATCTCACCAGCCCGGAGCCATACTATTTATGCCTCTGTTGCAGTAATATATCACAGATATATATGTAGACAAAACACCCATGCACATAAGAAAAACTTTTTAACAAAATACATGTGTATTCATATAACTCAGTTCTTCATGCAGCATGTTTCAAATAGCAGGGAAATATGAAGAGGGTAAAAAGACCCAAATGTCAATTCTAGGGGAACTACTAGATACATTATGCTGTATCTATATGACAGAATGTGATGTGGTGATGTTGAAAATGTCAGTCTTTTTTTTTTTTAAGTTATGTAAAATGAGTTGTATGATGTTGTGTTACACAAGAAGATCAAAGTGCAATACAATAGAACATGCTTCATTTTCTGTAAGACTGTAGAAGTACATTCATTATCTGCTCCTGTTTGTTCTTTTCTATATAAAGCAATTTGAAGAAAGTGCTCAAGAAGTAATTAAAACAATTTCTTATAGAGTGGTGTTATAGGTGTGGCAAAGCTGTGTATATGGGAGCTGGAATATACAGATAATAAAATTGGAAGATACTGGGCCTGCTGGGTCACAGAGGAGGATAGGACAGCAGGGACAGCCCTAAGAGGCCACTGTTGATAGCAACAGCATCGAGGATTCTGTAAAGGCATTATCTCTAAGAACTCCTAAGTCTGACATTGGTGAATTGATAGAAATCTTTCTAGGGCTTACTTATATTTTTTTATCTATAGTATCTAAGCAAGAATAAGTTTCATCAGTTCACTTTCCAAAGTGTATTACAACTTTATCACATAGACACAACTTTTATGAAATCAATTCATTATTCTCAACTGAAGGAAAATGAGAGGTGAGCACTAACAAATCAGACAGGCATTTCTCTTTCTATTAATTATTTTATTTATTTAAATTCCAAATGTTGTCTTCCCCTCCCCTCCCCAGAAAGGTGTTTCTGAGCATCAGAGTGCTATGTATGTTTACGTATTGAGTTTATGAGATTGGAGAGGGAATTTGCCATTTTTACAGCAGATCTCAGTCTCTTAATTTCCTATTTCAGCTCAACTATACAACTATGTTATTTCAGTTTTATTTTCCTTGTATGTAAAATGGCTAATAGGCTGGTCCCACTATAAGGTTCTAAGATGAGTCATGGTGTACAGTAGGTGTTCAGTAGACATTGATCTTCCCTCCCTAATTGCTTCCCTATGTCTATTCCCTTCATCTGCTACACAAACTGCTACAAACTAAATCACTTAAAGCAACAAAAGCATATTGCCTACCCCATCCAGAGATTGAACTCCGAAAGGCATCTCACTGAGCTAACCCTCCGTCCGTTCCAGCAGGGCCCTGTTCCCCCTGCAGCCTGTCAGGGAGAATGTGTTTCCATGCCTTTTCTGGATTCTTGATTATGTCCCCATGCCTTGGCCTTCTCCATCTTCAAAGCCAGAATCACTTCACACCTGCCTCTAAATTTTCTCCTTTCTCACTCCCACCCACACCTGAGGGCGGGATTTTGCCTTGGTGAAGACAGATTTTGTGTAATCCACCAATTCAAATGTTAATTTCATCCAAAAACACCTTCACCAAACAACCAGAAATAGCATTTCCCTAGCTCTCTTGGCATCCCTTAGTCCTGTCAGCTTTTATATAAAATTAGCCACAATGGGTGTTAACAAAAGAGACAGGTTTAGATTGTAATGATGAGATTGTCTAAATGATTGTAATTTGCTGGTTATAGGAGGTAGATTAACTCAGGTTGAATTTCTGAATGATAAAAACATTACCTTCTGTGGACCTCCCCACTTCCCACAAGGCATGTGCAAAGAAACTCTCTTCTGGGCTTCTTGGATGATTTCTAAATCATAAGGAAATATAAAAACACAAGGAACACTTTTTATCCGAGTTGAGGCCTTCTACCTAATCTCTCCCATCTATAATTTGTTTCTTTTTCCTGCCACCCATTTACCATCACCCGATAAGATGCATTGAATCACTGTTACCTGCCTTACCAAATGCAAATGGTATGGGTAGCTTTCAGACCATCCATAGCTTCATTCCATCCTACACAGTATTAAATTCCACCATTAGCCAGTGCACCATCTAGGCAAGGAATTTGTGGACATGTACCCTGTGTTTTCCTTGATCTTGCTTTTTTTTTTTTTAATTCGTTTGCAAAGTGTTCTTCCTCCACTTTGCCTACTATCTTCATTAAAATAAGTACTTTTAAATTTTTTTAATTTATTTTTAATTCATTTTGTGTCCCGATAGCCCTCCCTCCTCTTCTACCCTTACAAATCCCTCCCTCCATTGTCCCCTTCCCCTCTCTGCCTTTTCATCAGAGAAGCCTCCACTCCACCCCCCCACCCCCACCCCGGGCCTACTGTAGCAAAACAGTATTTATAATGAAGGGGAGCTAGGGAATCAGCTCGGTGGATAAAGTGATTGCCACTAGAGAAAGCTATGTAAACACTGGGCAAATGTGGTAGCCACCCGGTAATTCCACACTACTCAGGCAGAAACTAGATCCCTGGGAAGCTGGCTAGCCTGTATGGTGAGCTCTGGATTCAAGTAGAGACCCTGTCTCGTATATAGAGTGGAAAACAATTAAGGAAGCTACCCAGCATCAACCTTGAGCTTGCACATATTCATGAGCACCCATATACACACATGTGCTCATACATACATCTGTGTACATACAGAGACTGTCTTCACGTACAAGAAACAAGGATTTTTAATGAAGGACTACTGTAGAGAGATCATGCTAACAAAGGCTCAAATTTCCTCTCATTTTTTCAATATGCATTTTAAATAAATATTTAAATATATTTAATACTATTAAATTCCTTCAGCAAAAAAAAAAAAAAAAAAAAAAGTCTTAAGCTGCTTTAGTCCAGCATGGGGCCTCCTTCCTCTCTGCAGTAATTTACTCACCTACATTGTTGCATAATTAATTCTTAATTCATGTAATGATTTTTTTTTTCCCTCAAATTACAGCCATAAGGAAGCCATCATCTTGGTTGCTTCTTACCCTTTGGGCCAAGATCAAGTGTAGGAACCAGTACCTCGGATTATTTGAATAAGTGGATTCTCAGGTACGTGCCCCAGCAATATTTATAGAGCACTCATTGTGTGGTTTAGGCCTGTGATGAATAACTCTAGGGGTAAGTCAAGCAAGGCAATGTCCTCAGAGACTCTAACCAAAGTTTCTAGACACACCATGAAGGCACATACCAAGTAGAGGGTATAATGTGTGCAGAGGCAGGAACAGGAAAGAGCAATGGGCAGTGAAACTGTGCATCGGACACATGAAGAAGATGAAGATGGTAAGTGAGCAGATGTGAAGAGTTCAGCAAGATTCACAGATTCCAGTGTGAAGCTTATAGTGGATCCGATAAACTTTTGTCAGAAAAGTGACAAATTAAACTTTGTAGGTGTTTCTTTTTTCTTTCTTTCTTTTGTAATGTGTATGGCTTTTTGCCTGCATGTATGTATGTGCACCACATATATGTCATATGGATAGTGCCTCTGGAAGCCAGAAGAAGCCAGCATAGATCCCCTTTTGGAACCAGAGTTATAGACAGTTGTGATCAGCCATCTGAGTGCTGGGAACCTGAACCTGGGGTCCTCTGCAAGAGCAACAAGTGCTGTTAATCACTGACACCCCATTGCCATCTCTCTCCAGCTGAACTTTGTGTTTCAGACAAATTATTTTGATGAAAGTGTGGAAGTCAGAGCAAAGACTGACAGTAAGGGCCTTGGACTGACTAATTAGCTGGTATCATTATAAACAAGCATTTGGGGGTTAATTTTTATTTTGTAGAAATGGGGAAACACATTTGATTTTAGTAAAAATCCTACACAGATTAATTTTTCCTAACCCAAATAGAATCAGTTGTCATTGTAAAAATTACCAGAGTAGGTGCTGGGGAGCTACAGAAGCGCTTGCCTTACACACATGAAGACCTGTGCTCACTCCCCAGAACCCACATTAAAAAGCCAGACATAGTGGGGCACACTTGTAGTCCCAGTGCTAGGAAGGCAGAGACAGGTGAAATCCTGAAACTCCTTGACCAGCTAGCTTCATTTAATCCATGAGCCTCAGGTCATTGACAGACTGAGCCTCATAAAACAAACTCAGGGTTGACCTCTTATTTCTCTATACAGATTCATGAATGTGTGTGTGCGTGCACACACACACACACACACACAAGCTTAAAACATTAGAACAGTTTCTGCTTTCCTATAGCTCCTCTCTCATCAGTTCTATTTCATGATTTTCTGAACTACACCCCTTTACAGGAGCATAGTAAAGGGTTTGAGAGTTAGGTAATACAATAAGTCGCTCCTTCCAAACAGTCAACACTATACGATGCATCATTTGGTTCTAAAATGCCAGCAGAATGCCAAGTTTGTGCTAATGTAGTCACACATGATCTTTGGAAAGAAATGCCAACCAAGTATGTCTGCCAACCGGTTTGTTATCTTTCGTTTTTTTTTCCTTGTCTACTTAGGCACAGGTAGGAAGATCACCATCAAGTACACCCCTAATGATCACTCTGCTACTGTTTGTACCTTCCCCTTGAGGGGAGCCAGAACATGTGCCTTGATTCTAGGCAAAAGATCATGGCCAAGATGGTGGGTTATAAATCTGTGGTTTATATTGCCTAAGTATGGCATAACTGAAGGCTTTCCTGGGTGCTCAAGGTAGCACGTGACCATGTGGGAGAAGTCCCTAAGATTGGGGAGTAGCCTCCGCCAACAGCAAACAAAAGCCTAGGAACTACAATAACAGTCACAACGAAATGAATTCTGCCCTGGCAGTGAAGTCTTCCCCAGTAGAGCCTACAGAAGCCTGGCGGCACTTTCATTCTAGTGATAAGGGTCACTAGGCAGAGGTCTCAGCCACACTCTTCCTGAACTGCCTCCCAGACACTAGGAAAATAGGTACATTATATTCAGCTACTTGATTTGCAGTAGTCTGTTACAAAGCAACTGTAAATACTTTCAAATCAGGGTCTAGAGAAGTGATGTGACAGTTAAGAGCACTTGCTGCTTATTCCAGAAGAGACAGAGTTCAATTCCCAAACCCACACCCAGAAGACTCACAACTGTCTGTAGCTCCATCTGTAACTCGAGCTCCAGGGGATCTAACACCTTTGGCCTCTACAGGAAACTGTACTCGCATACACATGTTCACACACATACAAACACCTTTGGTTTTGTTTCTTTCTTTCTTTCTTTCTTTTCTTTCTTTCTTTCTTTNTTTTTTTTTTTTTTTTTTTTTTTTTTTTTTTTTTTTTTTTTTTTTTTTTTTTTTTTTTTTTTTTTTTTTTTTGAAGATAAGGTCTCACGTATCTGTTATGTACCCGAGGATAACCTTGAACTCCTAATCATCCCACCTCCACCTCCTGAATGCTGGAATTGAAGATGTGTGCCACCATAACTCAGTTTATTCAGATTTTATACTTTCAGATGAGGGATGTTTCACCCATAAAGCTTATGAAAATATTAAGGCAAAACCACCTAAACTCCACATCCGAACACTCTGGTCCCAAGTATTTGGGGTAAGACTCAGCTTGTGTATAGCACATGTAAAGGATGAACATGAAGGGCAGGTCCCAGGCACCTTCTCTCCTTTCACTAGCTACATTTATTTGCACTGTGTTTCTAGTGGACTCAAATACATCCTTGCCTCTTTCGTTGCTCCACTGCCCTGACTCCTCCAGCTTCTGGCTAAACTTTGAGTGGGAACTGAGATAGAGAAAACAAGGGGCCATTGTTACATTGAGGTGTGCTTTGGGGGGGAGGGTGTCCGTACAACCACAGTGGCATCTGGGGAGCAGAAGAGGCAGGTGGCAGGTGCCAAGATGCAACACGGAGGCTTGTTTAAGATTCATATGGACACATCACCTTGTATATCCACAGCATCTCAGGGCCTCAAAGGATGCTCATGTCAATGTTCCTAGAGCAGGATTTACAACCCTCAAGGGAATGCTGACTAATAGGAAGGCATTTTAACAGTACATTCAATGCCCTAGTTCCTGAGAGGTGGGTTCACAGATATTTAGTATATTTTACTATATAATTTCTACATATAAATATTATTAAAAATCATATAATGTATAGAAGTCAATATATGAATTTTAGGTTTAACCTAAATTAGTTTTTTAAAAATTCTGTGTATAGCCGGGTGTGGTGGCACACACCTTTAATCCCAGCACTTGGGAGGCAGAGGCAGGCGAATTTCTGAGTTCGAGGCCAGCCTGGTCTACAGAGTGAGTTCCAGGATAGCCAGGGCTGCACAGAGAAACCCTGTCTCAAAGAAAAAAAATTCTGTGTATATGTTTGTGTGGGGGATGGGGGGATGTCATTCCTGGGATTCCCACGGAGGCCAGGTGGAGACATCTGGTTCTCTGGACCTGAAGTTACAGGCAGCTGTGAGCTGAGCTGTGAGTGCTGGGAACTGAGCGTGGGTTACCTGCAAGAACAGTGTGTGTTCATAAACTGCTAAGCCATATCTTCTTCAGCCCTTGTTTTTTCACTTGTTTGTAAATTCTTATTAAGTATTTGTCCACTCTAGGACTGTTATGTACAAGAGAAAGCTACCATTTGAAGGAGAAGATTGCCAGTTCTACCCAAACTCTGCAACAGCAGATCCCATATCCTTGGATACTCTGTCTCTTTCTTTCTTTTTTTATTTTCATTTTTATTTTTATTTTTATTTTCTTTCTTATGGCATAAGTACAGTGGGAAAAAGGCAGAGAGCAAAATAAACCAAGATGAAAGTCAAGACAAGGAAAACCCAGCTGAGAAAATTCTTGCCTATGTACTAAACAAGAAGGTTGAAAATGTAGCTCAATTGATAGAGTGCCTGCCTAGCATGTGTGAAACTGTGAATCCAATCCCCATCACTGCAGAATCCCAGGGTAGTCATGGGAACCTGGAAATCAAGCACTTGGGAGATGAAAGCGGGGCGGAGGGTCAGAAGTTCAAATTGTCCTTCAATACGTAAGGAGTTTAAGGTCAGCCTGGCCTACATGAGACCATGTTGTTGTTGTTTTGTTTTGTTTTGTTTAGTTTTTTAAAAAAAGATAAACAAGGGAGGAAAATATCTAGGAAGGCCCAGCTAGGTAGAGAGAGCAGGGAGAAAATGCAGTCTCATTCGTAACAGAGACAGAATAACTCATAAATTCTAAGGCTGGCAAAATGGTGCAGAGGGGAGAGGCACTTGCATACCTGTGGGATTCCCCGAGTTCGAGCCCCAGATCCCACAAGGTGTCTGCAGAGAAGAGACCCCCTGAAATTTATCCCTGACCTCCTCTGTACTCACATGCATACACGTACTAAAGAAAATAAAACTTAAAAGGACATCACAAAGCCCAGGCACATGTAGGCACAGTGAGGCTGAGTCCACACAGGACGAGCAGTTAGAACTCACCCAGCAGGTCCTTTTAAACATTAGACATAGTGGCACTGAGTATCAGGGAGAGCCTTCATCAATCACACATTCTGCTAAATAGCACAAAGCGGCTTTGTTTCACCCGGCATCTCCAGGACAGTCATTGCTAGATAAACTGCCGTGGTACAGCGGGATGGAAGACCCAGCTCTACCTTCTAGAGACTCTCAGATCAGACAGGAAGCAGATGGAAGGCACCAAGCAAAACTTTTGATATCATAGATGTCACCATACACTGGTAGACAAACATCTAACCTATACAGGCAGACATGTGTGTAAGTATATGTGATCATGAAATCTTCCAGCATCCTTGCAGACCCAGTCCCACTGGGCCCAAAAGTCTTACAAGATAGTTTGCCTCCTCCCTGCATGGCCCTAGAAGGCCCTAGAATCAAATACGGTTGACTCTTGGTTTGATTGTTTTCCCATTGTTTCTTTTTGTAGCAGTCACTAATAACACTCGAAGCTAGACAGAGCACACACTTTCACATTAGCAGGCTCCGTCTCCAGTTTTCTGGCCCCTCTTTGTCAACACCGTTTGCCTTTGTTTCCACAACCTGATACTAGATTGATAGTTTTGATGCTTTTTCAGGAGTAATCCCTAAAATCCTCTTCTTGATCTGTGTGCTAGAGGATTATCTCCTGCCCAGACACATCACTGACCTGGCCTTCTTACTCTGCGATTAATTATTAGTCTGTCTACAATAAATTACACTTGCCATCTGCTGATACAATCGCAAAAGCCCAGAAGCCTTTTCTGTGGCTCCCACTATGTAGCAGTGGTCTGCTCTGCATGGCTCCCACTATGTAGCAGTGGTCTGCTCTGCATGGCTCCCACTATGTAGCAGTGGTCTG
>NC_034597.1:54569879-54605644 GCF_900095145.1 Mus pahari | reverse complement strand
TGGCTCCCACTATGTAGCAGTGGTCTGCTCTGCATGGCTCCCACTATGTAGCAGTGGTCTGCTCTGCATGGCTCCCACTATGTAGCAGTGGTCTGTTCTGCTTCCTATCCGCTGAATCAGCTGCAAAACAGAAGGTTTGGTTTCTAATTCCTCCTCTCTGCTCTGTAGCGGAACTTATATGTAAAGGTTTCCTGTAGAATATCTTCATAAACATGTGTATGAACTTCATCTATAAGAACTTCGAGTATGCGAGACAAAAGTCAATGTAGTTGAGCTTCTATGAAAGAATAAATGGTTCCAGGTCAGTCAGGGCTATAGCTAGACCTTGTATCAAAAAGCCAAAATATATCAAGTACAGCCTGGGGTACACAGTCTGTTTCAGGACAGCCGGAGCTACATAGTGAGACCCTGTCTCAAAAGGGGAGGAGGGATAAAATTTTAATAATAATGCAAGGAATAAATGAGAAATGAATTAGGTTATCTTGAACAACTCTACAATAAGTTATAAAATAACTTCAAATTTTATAAGTGATGCACTTCTGTGCTTACATGGTCCTTCCCTCCATTTTGTCTTTGGGGTTTGGGGGCTTGGGGACAGTGGATTAGTTTGAAATTTTGATGTATTTTTGACTTGCCTAGAATTCAGAGAAATCCATTTGCCTCTGCCTCCCAAAGACTGGGATTAAAACCATGCACCACCACACCTGGCCCATGGTCTTCCCTCTGCGCAGCCTATTCATAATCTCTTCTTATAGGGATGCCAGTCATCTTGGATTAGGGCCACCTACCCTAATGGCCCCACTTAACCTTATTTAGTGCTTCAGTGTTCCCATCTCCAATTAGAGTTATCAAAAAGACTGAGGACTAGAATTAGAACACATGAATCTGGAATGGAATGCTTCTGTCTGGTTGTCAGTCAGTTGTCCACACAGAGTTAGGGTCTTACTCTGGTGTTAGGATCTCAGACTCCTTTGGCCCCACCTAGGACACATCTGTAAAGATTGGACCCTCTGGCACTTATGATATCACATCCCAAGCCCACCACCACTGTGTATAACATCTCACTACCCTGTCCTCCAGAGTAATAAAAAGGCATCTGTTTTTCCAACACCTTCAGTCTATGTCATCCGAGTGAGAAATTTTTCATCTGTGTTTAGAAGATGATCATGGCCTCAGACTCTATAGTCCTTAGTAGATTAGGTTTTCAAAACAAAGGCCTAGAGATACATTCTTCTGATGTCCTGTCTTCAAGAAATACCTGCTTCAAATGAGACAAAATGTAGGGGGAAAGTAGTGATACAAACTACTGTGAAGTTACATTTTTATTTTATGTGTATGAATGTTTTGCCTGCATATCTCTAAATGCAATGCATATGTGCTTGGTGCTCACAGAGTTAAGAAGAGGACTTCTGGAACTGGAGTTACAGATGGTTGGGAGCTGTCATGTGAGTGTTGGGAACTGAGCTCCGGTCCTCTAGAAGATCAGCCAGTGCTCTTAACTACTGAGCCATCTCAGTCCCCTCTCCCTTCTAAAATAATTTTTTTAATGACCATTAATTCCTGCTGGAGAGATAGCTCTGAAGTTATGGCTAAGAGCGTGTACTGCTCTTGCAAAAAACCCAGTTCAATTCCCAATACCCCCACCAGGCTGTTCACAACCACAGGTAACTCCAGTTCTTCTGAACTCTGTGGGTACCTGAATTCACATGTGTACATACTCACACATAGAAACACACTCTAGTCCTGCCCCATAGCCCTATGTCTGCCAGCCAGGCCCATGTGCCAAAGGTTCTATAATATCCCAAAGCAATTCACTAGCTGGGGACGAAGTGCTCAAATGCATGAACCTCTAGAGAACATTTCACATTCCAACCACATCACGTGGAATTCTGACAGAATTCTGCAGAGTTTTGTACCATGGAGTTGGTTAATGCCATATTGATCCAGGCTTGGGTTACACCTTCAAGTCCCAGGTAACAGTGATAGACAGATTGCTAAGCTCCTGAGCCAAGGTAGGCAGGTAGCAGCAAGTTTGAAACCATCTTACCTCTTCCTGGGGTGGTAAGGGGTCTTGGGGATCAGAAAGAGTTCCTAGGAAGCACTATCTCCTGCCTCTAGACACCCCTGTTCCATGGGTAGTCATAGACAAGCAACCTGAAGCTACTCCCACACTAGCTGTGTGAATTTGGACAAGTTTCTTAGCCTTTCTTGGCTGTTTTCTTTGAACATCAAATGAGAAAAACTAGCACACAATGCAGACTGTGGTGAACATTTAGTGAGTTGATAGATGCTGCATTTTAGGGCATAGGAAGCATGCAAGAAGTATTAGATGGCGCTGGGATAATGGTTCAGTATGTGTCATGCAAACATAGAGATCCGAGTTTGATCCTCCTCGTAGCATGGTACAGCAAGGCAGCATGTATCTGTAACCTCCAACTGGAGAGAGCTGGATCTCAGGGCCTTGCTGGTCAGCCAGTCTGGCCATAAAACCAGCAAGCCCAAGGTTCAGTGAAAGACCTGTCTCAAAACGAAATGTGGAAAGCAATAGATGAAGACACCCGATGCTGACCCCTGACCTCTATAGTCTAGCATACTTTTACAAACACACTCATGTATACACACACACACACACACACACACCCTACATGGTCAGTGGAAATGGGCCAATTACTAGAAGAGAAAGAGACATGGATTATAGCAAGGTAGATAATCCAGAAAATGGTTGTAGTGTGCCAATATATAGTGTGTATGTAGTGTGCCAAGATTGTGTGATGAGCAGATTGAACTACTTTGAAGTGGCTCCTTCCACAGAGGACTTTCCTAAGAGAGAGGATTTAGTGGCCTTCTTTTGCTGGAAGCTCTCTCACCCCCAAATTCAAAGTGCTTTAACTTGGAAATCAAGAAAAAGCAGTCCCTTGCTGGAAAGAGGTTAGCTCCACTGCAGAATCACAGAATCTCGAGAGTGACCTTTGTACAGGGAACTTCTGAGACTCACTTTCTGTCAGTCCACGCTCCTTGCTTCCCAAAACACATCCTCATGGAGGAAGTATGTCCCATGTCAGCCCCAAGCTTCACATCTTACAGTTTGTGACCCCAGAAAAATGCTAATCAGCCTCTGTTGGAGGAGGTTAAAACTCCTGAGAACCATGCACCCCAGCCCCAACCCTGCTTCCCTCTCTTAGGCCAATCAGTTATTGTGGAGGCAGAGGTGAGATGGAGAGAAGTTAGAACACTGTATGGTAGATACTAATGAGGCTGGGTTCCAGAGAGAAGGCCAAGAATCCCAAATCAGCTTAGAGAACAAACCAATTTATCGTTTATACCTGTGGTGGAGATACAATTGATAAGAACATTGTAAAAATTATTTATTTACTTATTTATTTCATTTCAGTTATTTAAGACGAGGTTTCATATAACCCAAGCTAGTCTAGAAGTAAATACATAGCTGAGGCTGGCCTTGAACTCCTGATCCTCTGTCAGGGTTGGGGTAAAAACAAGAGTGGTGGTAAGAACCACTGTAGGCAATCTTCAACTGGGAAAATGCAAATCTAATGAAATATTCTGTGGCTACTTTGATGGATTTAAGAAAACGGGGGCCAAGGAGATGGCTCTATCAGTAAAGTGCTTGCCCCACAAGTGTGAGGACTTGAGTTCGATCCCCAGAACCCACGTAAAATCTGGGTTTGGTTATACATGCCTATAATCTTGGAGCTGGGCAAGTAGAGACAGAAGGATCCCTGGAGCTTGCTGGTCCACCAGCCTCGATGAATTGGTGAGCTCCAGGTTGAATGAGAGATGTATCAAAAACTGAGAGGAAGAACAGCAGCAGAGGACACCTCTGGTCTCTACACATGTATGTACAGAGAGAGAGAAAGAGAGAGAGAGAGAGAGAGAGAGAGAGAGAGAGAGAGAGAGAGAGAGAGAGAGAAACACTAGTAAAAATTGGGTCTGTATGATAACCTAGAACTTTGCTGTTAGCCTCTACACACCTTTATTTTTGTGACTGTTAAGCATGAACAGACATTCAGACAACTACAGGCTCTCTAGGATATCCTGAGAATTTTTTTAAAGGCATTAAAAAAAAAACAACCCTAGTTTTAGTTTCACAAAAGATTCCTTCTAATCTCAGGTTTTAGCATCTTACTATTTTATATTTTCAAGGCACTTCAAAATTTTAAGATCACAAAGTTCTCATCAGTGTTATCCCTGTTAACACTTAAAAAAAAAAAAAAAAAAAACCTTATGAGTCTAAATCGTCCAGAAGTTAGTAGCCTGTGGTTCAGCTAATACTTTTTAAGAACCTGTGATGATTGAGACTACTTAAAAAGAAGTGTTTTGTTTAAAAATGTATTAGCATTTTATTAAACATTCCATCTTCTCTAGCAGAGATAGGCTAAGGAGAAAATATCTGACTTCCCGAAGCACATACCCAGGTTTTATTGTTTCTTTCTTTCCCAATTTAACAGCTCAAAACAACCCTACATAATGGACATGCTGATCTTGCTATTATTTTAATGTAAATTATCAGTTTCCTTGGCATGTATTGAAATGCATCATCTTAGGACTTGACTTGAGCTATCAAAGGGTAGCCCGTTCTTTTTGGATACACACTTAGCCTTGACACCTTAACAATTCTGGGCCCCAGTTGCATTATATACAAATAAGGAAAAGAATCCAGGGCTGATGAGAACAGACTCCTAGCCGGTCATAGTGCACACGCCTTTAATCCCAGCATTCGGGAGGCAGAGGCAGGCGGATTTCTGAGTTCGAGGCCGGTCTGGTCTACAAAGTGAGTTCCAGGACAGCCAGGACTGCACAGAAAAACCCTGTCTCGAAAAAAACAAGAGAGAGAGAGAGAGAGAGAGAGAGAGAGAGAGAGAGAGAGAGAGAGCTGACTCCTGAAAGTTGTCCTCTGACCTCCACATACATGGAACTGCACATACACATGCACATACACAACAAAAGCAAGAATAATAATATCAATATTAAATTTATCATCATTTATCATAACTACTGTTAAACACAACTGCCGTCACTGAGCATGGTGGCACACACTTTTAATTCCTACTTAAGCTAAGACAGGAGACTAGCTGGAGCCCAGCAATTTGAGACTGGCATGGGCAACATTTTGAGACAATGTCAAAAACCAGGCTGGGGACATAGGAGAGAGCAGAAGTACATATGAGACCTTGGGTTTGATCCCTGCATGGTGAAATAAATAAACGCATAAGTGAGTAAGTCGGGCATTTAAAATATAAGTTTACATTAATTTTTAAAAAAATCTTATAAAGAATTGGGAGTTAGTGGGTTTTATTGTTTTGATTTATTTACTCATACATGTGTTCACACATCTGTGTGCCATTCCTCAGGACATGTCCACTTCAGTGTTTGAGACATGTTTTCTCTCTGGCCTGGGACTGCCATTTTTTAAAGCACAGTTACATGGCCAGAGAACCCGAGGGATCCTCCTGGCTCCATCTCCCCGATCACTCGAGGCTGCCCTACTACCACAGTTATGTGTCATTTAATGAAGACGATACATTCTGAGGACTGTGTCACTGGGTCAGTTTATGGTGCAAGCAGCACAGGGCTCACGAACCTAGATGGTGCTGCTCTCTACGTATCTGGGTGACACAGTATTGTCTATTGCACCTTGGCTACACGCCTTCCCAGCTTGGTATCTTACCAAGGTCTGTTATATCCAAACACATCTAAACACAGAAAAGCAACAGTAAAAATACCAGACAGGTGGAGTTTCCAGCTCCATTATGATCTTATAAGACCATGACAGATGCGTAGTCACTTGTTGAATGAAATGCTGTTGTGAGGCACCTGGCTGCTCTCTGGTTAAAGCACACTATAGCCCAAACCATTCAGGCACAGGTTAGAAGTTCCTTTCTCAAATCTTTACCAATCCCCCTCCTCAGAGAAGTTAGAAAAATTGTTAGAAAACAGATCAGGGTGGGGGAGCGTTGGCTCATTGGTAAAGAGCATCTGCTGCTCTTCCAGGGGACCTAGCGCCTATGTGGCAGATCACAACAATCCCTGACCAATTTCAGGGGACAGATGCCCTTCTCTGACCTCCATGAACACTGCACATACATAGTACATGTGCACCCACACAGGCAAAACACTCACACATAAAAATAAAACAAATATTTACAAACAAACAAACCACGTTGTCTATAAAATTGCTATTCCAAAAACTTGTCAGCACGACCACAATGCTTTTCAGGATGATCTCCCCCAACACCACCCCTCTCCATATTCCCTCTTCTCTTTCTTCCACCATCATCTTCTCCACCAGCCTTAGCTTTCCTTTGCAGTGTCATGCCCTCATAATGCAGAGTTCTAGCACACTGGGCTCTTTGCACTCTCCAAACCTGCTACCTCTTCACCCCTCTCCACGTCCATGTCTGTTTCTCTGTCTAGGAAGTGTCTACTCCTTTAAATATTGGGGTTCTGCCACCATTGATCTCTAACAGCTGTTCCCAACCTTAGTTCTATTACACTCACCTCTAAACCATTACACCCCCACACACTGTTGTGTAACAGCTTCCTTCTAGGTAGAAAAATTCCATCCTGATGGAAACTCCTAAACAGGAAGGTAAACAACTCAAAACAACTCCAAGAATTCCCTGAAACTGACCAGATTCAGTAGGACCCTCCCTGCCAGAGTCAGCAGTAAAAGCTGAGAAGGTTAAGAGTGCCTGTCAGATAAAGCTACAAAGAAGACTCAGACCAGGCCAGCAATGCACAAGAAGCAGAAACCAGCTGAGCTTCCTGAAAGAGATTTAGACCAACTGAGTCCATTGGAAGACACATTATCCTATGTGTTGAGCTGCCTGCAGGCTGTGCAATGTGTTCCAGGTTCCCTGCTTTTGAGACATGTCACCCATGCTGGGGTGGACTCTGGTGATGTAACTGTCTTGAGTCATTTCTGCTCCTATAAGTAACTTCTCACGTGTATGCCTACAAGTAATCCCACTAAAGCCCACTGTAGGCTTTGGTGGTATCTGTGCTCTGGTCTATCATGAGTTCCTTTGCTGGGATGAATAGACATGTTCGACTGGCTCTTAAGCTCTGTTCCTTCGTGGTACTGAGCCCTGTGCTCCTAGCTAGCAGAGTCAATCAAGGTCCAGGGAATCTAACACTCTCTTCTGGCCTCTGTGAATACCAGGCATCATGCAATACACACACACACACACACACACACACATTGAGGCAAAACATTCAAACACATAAAATAAATAGATCTTTAAAAATATTTAGAGAGAGAGAGAGAGAGAGAGAGAACACGCTTGAGTCTCAGGGACCATAGATGGTGAGACCAGACTGCAGTATGCTAAGCTGTATAATGACATGATGCATATAGAGAAAGCACTGGAAACATGAAAAAGGGAGACTCACAGACAGGAGGACTTGAGCCCTTCTCATTCCTGGCTGCAGATTCCTAATAACTGACTAACTAGGTTGGTGTGTGTTGTGTGACAAAACTTTTCCTGGGGAGACACAACACAACGTGTAGAGCCTGAGTTACAGACAGTTGTGGACTTCCATATAGGTGCTGGGAATTGAACCTGGGTCCTGTGGAAGAGCAGCCACAACTCTTAACCACTGAGCCATGTCTCCAACCCAGGTCCAAGCTCTCTTGGCACATCACTTTGATGTCCATTCTTCAATATCCCATAGCATAGCACACACCACTGCCCTTGCCATTCTATATAGTCCAATGTGACACCTGTCTTCCTTGGAGATTGCTCTATCAACAGATCTTCATTTTTTCCTCCATATGGTACTCCCAATTGTACCTCTCTTTCCCCCCTGCATGGTGGGAGTAAGAGTCCTCCCTCTGGTAACACTTGCTCCTGTCACACTATGTGGTGATTGGAAATTCCCTATAGGTTCTGGCATCTGAATGCTGATTCCCAGTTGGTGGCTCTGTTTGGGTAGGTTCGGGAGGTGCCGCTTTGGTGAAGAAATATGCTCTCTTGCTCTTCTACTGGCTGACTGGTTCCTCTCTCCATTCAGCCTGGAGGATGACAGAAGAGGCTGGGGTTGGGGGAGGTTGTGAGGTTCAACCTACAAGTGTGTGTATGTGTGTGTGTGTGTGTGTGTGTGTGTGTGTGTGTGTGTACAAGTGTGTGGTTGTTCATATGTGTGCACCTGCATAAGGAAGCCAGAGGTCAACCTCCAATGTCATTCTTTTAGATGGTCATCAGCCCTAACTTTTTGAAATAAGGTCTCTCGCTGGCCTGGGATTTGCCAACTAGGATAGACTGGCTGAGTGAGTCCCAAGGATCCTGTGTCTGTCCTCGCAGCATGGGCATTGTAAGCTGAAGCACCACACTCAGCTTTTTTACAGAAGTTTTGGAGATCAAACTCACTCACACCATCTTGCTTACACAGCCGGGATTCTACAGACCCAGCCATCCCCCCAACCTCTTGTTATTACTATTAAGATCATTTTCTGCCCCCTCAGTTTCTCAACAGAGGCTCCGTACACGGTTCTTGGTCTTAAGCTACTATGCAAAGACCATATTACGTCTGTATGCTGTCCTTTGCTGTAATAATTTTTATTACGTTCACTATTCATTTATTTGGAAGAGATGTGTGTGGAGATCAGAGGACAACTTGTGGGATTCAGTTCTCCCTTTCCTGGGAGTCCTGGGGCTCACTGAGGCATCTCGAAAGCCCTATTACCCTTAGGATGTCCACCTCCTTCAATTTTCCAACAGGCTTTAACTTGCTTGCAAGCTCTTCAATTGCTTGCCATCAGGTAAGCTCAGAAGCGGGCAATGGAGCACACCGTGCCACAGTAGGGCACCACATGTTGACCAGGGGCTTGCAAGAATAAGAATCCAGAAATACTGCTCTGTACTTGGGTCCTTTCTCAGCAGCCATTTTGCTTTAGAGGCAACGGGGGAGCCCCAGAAGAAAAACACCGCAGGCAACAGCCAGCCTCCCGCCCCCGCGGTTTCTCCAGTCCTGCCTAGCAAGTCACAGTCATGTTTGCGATCGGCAAGGCAGCCTCTTTGCAGAGAGCACGGAGAGCGCGCGGAGCCTTCCCTCATTAATGCATGCCGACTCCTGCGGAGGAGGTGGGTGGCAGGCAATTTCAAATCCTTTTCTTCTCCACCTACCAAAGAGATTTAGCTCTCAATAGCTCACACGAATGAGTGAACCATTTCGGTTATAAGATTATGATTTGCTCATCACCCCCCATTAACACCATTAAAGCAACCTTTGTCCTTTTAAAAATCTGTGCAGCCAAGTGCGCACAGCTAGAAAAGGGAGCATAAAGACTGCCCGGGACAGTCTGCGGGTGAGACTGGGGGTTAGACAGGAACTCCTTTGTCTGGCTTTGGAAAACTCCCCTAGGACAAATAGGATTAAAGAGAACCCTTTCCCTTCTCCTCAGCCTTCTAAATCTCGCCCCCATTTACAACCTTCTTGCCCCGCCACACAATCTTCCTGACCTCTGCCCTGGTGTCATGGCAGATGTCCGCAGAACCCTGTGTCCCCGTGTCTTCCACCCCAAAAGGGCACAGATTGATGATAACAATTGTTACAGCGAGTGACTGAACAAGCCAGAAGCCAAAGCCACAGGGTTGGGATGATGAGCCCTTGCTGAGTGTGACTGGGATCCTGGGGAGTGTTGGGGGGCGTCCCTTTGCACCATAAAAAAACCCCAAAACCAAGTTACCAAATTTGAAATGTAACTGGAGTTCTTATGGCAAACTCCTGGGCTCTGAGAATCCTGAATCATTAGGCTTGACCACTGGTGCCTAGAATGCTGATTATAGTGACAAGTGGCCCTGAAAACAGAGGAGACACTGAACAGAGAAAGTCTAGTGACCCCCAAGTCTGTCTTGGGGTACCAGTGTGAGGTTTAGGTTTAGACCAAGGAGAGCTGGAACAGAGCTAGAGATGCCCACCATTAGCAATCCTGGGCACGGTGTGGTGGATCTGGTTGACACTGTCTCGGTTCTGGTTCTGCAAGAAGATCTAAGTAAGTCCTTAATACTGTCAACATTTGTCGGGATCAATCTGTCTTTCAGGAGACAGTCACTCCGGAGTGCCTCCTCACCACTATGGATGATGGAGTCCATCTTTCCTGAGAGGTTCTGCTATCCCCTTGGACTTCAGGGTTAGGACCTGTAGCTTTCCTACCCTGAGTTAGCTCTGTGTGTCAGCCTTGAAGGGGGAATGAGATGAGCTGGGCAGACACTGCTTATGTGCAGAGGTAAGCAGGTACCTCCAAAGTAAGGGACATACACAGGATGAAGTCACAAGTGTCCATTTCCCTCTTGTTTTTAGTTACCTTTTGGATCACCCCTCCACCCCTTTTTTTCTTTCTTAGAAAAAAAACAAAAACAAAAAACAAACCAACAACTCCTAAGCACCCGTTTCAGGAGCATGCGTAGCTTCTCCATCACTGCATCCATGCTGGTCTTCCAGAGTTACTGGCACAATAACCCAATACAGCCACCCTTAGGGCGGCACCACCAGTTGCTGGCCTGCTTTGAATCCTCTATCACATTCTTCGGGTGCTCCCCTCTGCAGTGTGACTTGCTGATGGACAGTGGCAAGTTCTACCACTGAGAGAATAGAAAGGAAGACAGGAGCCAGCATGTATAAAGGCGCTGGGTGCCTTACCCTGGTAAGCATCACACATGAACTCTCATGATCATTTGATTGGCACAGTGGCTTATAAAGAAGATGCTAATGTCCACCCTTGGTGTTTCCCTCACTCAAACCCCAGGAACTCAAACCACACTGGAGGACAATGCCACACCTGATTCATCTTGCTTCTGTGTAGGGTTACAGATGTGTACAATGTCACATGCTGATAAACATTTTTTTCTTTCCTTGAGGTCTGGATGCCATTCCTTTAATGATGTCATAAAACTACACTTTAGAACCGTACTACAGCCAATTCACCTTGCTTCTGTGTTGGACACTTAAATAGCTTTCCATCCACTAATGTTTTTTGGTTTTTGTTTTTGTTTGTTTGTTTGTTTGCTTTTAAACACACTTTTGTGTAGTGCTCAGGGTCCAGAAGCCAGAAAGACAGACAATATGTGTGAAGATTCTGAGAAGTCAGGTACGAACATAAATAATTGTAATTTTAATAAAAAGGTGGGTTGATAAACAGAACAAGAAAATTAGCAAGAGTTTGAGGGCTGCAAGGGAAATGGCCACTTCCTGCCCAACTCCTGCAGAAAGTCTTAGAGGGGATTTATACATTTCAGCTGGGTCTTCTGATTTGATTTCTATTCCCAGTAGGTTGAGAAGGAGTGGAAGGTCAGGCAGTAAAACCCCAGGGGAGGAAAGCATATAGTACACAGGCTGATATGTGAGACACAGGCCAGAGGGAAGAGGCCAGAAAGTCCCTGGGATTGCGACAGCATGGGAGGGTTGTGGGTGCCATGTCTGAAACAGTCTCTGAATCTCCTGGAATCCCTCACAGAGGGTCTCATGGCAGGCCACCAAGGCAGAAGGTACCGGTGGACAGTAGCTACCCCAAGACTAACTGAGGACTCTTTCCCCCTCCTCCCTTTAGAAATCTCTCATCTGCTGAACATATTTATTTTCCCTTTATCCTGGGGTTTGTAATCAAACATGAATTTAATCTGCCTAAACACATATATCAGAGAAGCAAAGTTTCTATTTTATCCGAAGAAGCCAGGCAGAAGTCAGGCATTCACACTCGCTCAGCTGCCGGGGTGTTCTTTTTTTCCTACTTGAAACAAATGTTCTGGCTAATTACTGCAACTTCAGGACAAAGATCAGGGCACAGAGCCCAGCTCCACACTGTGTAGCTTAAATCTGTCATGTTGAGTTTGACTATGCTGTAGTCACACCACCCCTGTCTGTCATGAGTAAAGCCCAGCTTACCACCTACTTACTGGGTGCTTTAGCCAAGTAATTTAGCCTGTCTGTGCTCAAGATTTTCGATGAAGTAGGAAAGAGCATATTTTATATTTGCTTCCCTGAGCAAATATTGATCAAGACACTCGTAAGAGTCAGAAACTCTTCTAGCCATGTATAACCTCCATAAACATGATTTATCCACTCACAAAGACAAGAGGCAGGCCCTACCCTGCTGGATAGCTTTCATAGTGCTGGAAGATGATGCTGTGGGCAGAAAAGACACCAATGTCCTTACCAAGAATGTTGCAGTGCCAGCCTGCCAGGCAAAATCTGCCTGCTGGTGCAGCAGTGGCATAAAGATTAGGGGAGTAACCAACCACTTTCTACTTGGATCTGAAACTGGGTTCACAGGAGGGAATTTGTGCCTGGGAAAACCTGGTCAAAGCTCCATGACTTGAGAGGTCACAGGCACTATTGAGGAATGGGTACATTATCAAAGAGCCTGCTAAGTATCTGTTTATACCCAGAGATTAGTGATGTTCTCAACCTTGGCCAGAGACGCTTCTTTTTGCAATGGGTGTAGTTAATGTGGAAGCTCATTACTTGTCAAAGTGCTGAGAACTGAGACTGTTTAAGCCTAACCCTAAATAAGATATCTACCACACACACACACACACACACACACACACACACACACACAAACACATAGAGGGAACATCATAGAAGAAGAGGTAGAAAAATGTATGAGCCAGAGAATGAGAGATTCTGGGAAATTCTGTCTTCTGGGCAGGATTAGAACTCACATCAGATATGGCTACCTGGTCAAAATTCCAGAATAGATGGAGACAGGGCTAATAAAGCCCCACCCTCTCTGAGAGGCCACTGGCAGTTGATGGCTGCCGAGAGAGGGTCATTTTTCCTTTAGGGCGTGTGACCTACCTGCTCTTGTTTCAGAGGGTGGTGTCATATCTGTGTAATTATGGCAGCACATGGTAGGTTTGGCGGGAGAGGAGGAGGAGAGATGATGAAGTTTGGGGAAGGACATGCTGAAAGGGAGTTGGAGAGAGGGGTGGGATGGATATAATCAGAAAACACAAATTTTAAGTTTGTCTGTTTGTTTTGAGTAAAAAGGCAGGGAAAGGGATGAAAGAATAGAAATCCCATCCCAACTGTGCGTGGAAATGTCTGCTGGGGCTTCACATATGCTTGTGGATGTAAGTATGACTCCTGCCAGGCAGGGATTTGCCACATTCAGCAGTGAAGAAGCCAAGGAACACCCACAGTAACTTGGTGGCATTCAGCTGTTGCGTGGCAGAACCAAGCTGGAAGCTGTAGAGACTTTGGGATCCCTGGACCCACGTGATTCTATACCACAGTGGTACAAGGCACTGGGAGTGTAAACCCCCCCCTCTCTCTCTCTCTCCCTCTCTCCCCCTCCCCCTCCATCTCTCCCTCTCCCCCTCCCTCCCTTCCTCCCTCTCACTACGTATCTCTGACTGACCTTCCCTTAAACCTTCTTGCTTCAGTCTCTTGAGCACTAAAATTACACTCACATCATGCTCCATCACAATCAGCAATTTTTTTATCCTGAGACTCTCAAAATTTTCACTGGACCTCTTCATAAATAAGAAGCAATTTCTTGGCCACCCCGATGTACTTTTCTGCTTCCCACACAGCTTTGAAGGTTGGATGCCTACAGGCTCAGCCCCCGCAGCCTTCAGGGACTCCTTGCCCACCCTGCAGGTTCCCCACGTCTGTTGATGTCTCTGGAGACTTCCTGCAAATCACCATTTGGTCACTCCCTCTTAATTATTCACAATTACCCAAGTTCCCAGTCCTGTAATAAGCGGAGAGAAGGGTAGCATTTTCTAAGACATGTGTGTTTAGTGTTGCTAGCAGATTGGTAAACTTATTAGTGCCTCTGCACACCATATAATTAAGACCAAATTATCAGAGAGTTTAAAATAGTGCCTGCTGCTATTGTGCCGCTGAAAAGACGAAGGGAATTTTTCCTTCACAAGTTATACAGTTTACCGTTGCTCTTTGGCTAAAATTTCCATTCTCTTGAGCACTGGGAGCTAACTGGGCAGATGGTGATGGCTCAGAGTGGGAAGCACTTGCTTTCAGAAGTGTGACTTCCTTGCCAGGCATGGTGGCACACACCTATGATCCCAGCACCTAGGGATTTAAGACAAGGGAATCAGGAATCCTAGGCCATTCTGGGTTATTCAGCAAATTCCAGACTAGTCTAGGCTATATAGTCAAACCAAATATTAAAAAATAAGGGAGACGGGTCTGGAGAGATTGCTCAGCCATGATGAACACATGCTGGTGTTCCAGAGGACCTGAGTTTGGTTACCAGTACCCACACTAGGTAGCCCACAGCTTCATATAATTCAAGGTTCAGGGGGAGCCAATACTTCTAGACTCTTCAGTTGTCTATAGTAACCACATACACAATCCTCTACCCTACACACACACACACACACACACACACACACACATACACACACACATTTTTAAAACAATAAAAACAAATGAGAGGATCTAGGGAGATGTCTCATTCCGAAAAGTGTTCCCTGTATAAGCATGAAGACAAGATTCCCCAGCACCCATGGAATAAGCCGGGCACTGTGGCAGGTGTCTGTAATCCCAGGGCTTGGGAAGTGAATAACAGAGCTTGTCTGTAGGCTGGCCACTCTATCTAAGCTTCCTATTCAGTGAGAGACCCTGCCTCAGAAAATAAGATGAGAAGTGACCAGTATTGATCTCCAGGCTCCACACACATATACACACATGTGCACATGCACCTGAATGTACATGTGAACAAGAACATGTACACTATACACAGGTCAGGCGAGAGATGGGGAGTATTCAGAATCATCAGAATCGAGCTGGCATATTCTTGGCCATCTACTGTTGCCTGGTGAGTCCACAGGCACAAGGCTGGGCATGGAGTGACTACTAAGGCAGACATTGAAATATGACTGGGCCTTGGTAAGGTTGGCACAAAAAGTGGCCAGAGCAGGTTTTTTGTTTTGTTTTGTTTTTGTTTCTTTGTTTTATTGAGACAGGGTTTCTCTGTATAGCCCTGGCTGTCCTGAACTCACTTTGTAGACCAGACTGGCCTTGAACTCAGAAATCCTCCTGCCTCTGCCTCCCAAGTGCTGGGATTAAAGGAGTGAGCCACCACCGCCCAGCTAAGAGCAGGTTTTTCAAGAGGGGACATACAGCGTGTAAATTATCAATACCTGGAGCCATGCGTAAACAAATATAAGCAAGAATGCCTGTTCTGAGAACCCAGGGAGAACTGTACAACAGAAAGGGAGAACCCAAGTATGTGTATGAACTGCCCACAGCAAGCTAAGACTCTTCTGGGCTCTGAATTTAGCATGATCTCTATCTACCCCCAAGGGATCTACTCAAGGGTGTGGCAAAGAGGCTGAACCAAGGTGAGGGGCATGAGTGCATGCAGGCTGGGGTGATGGGGTGACTTCTCTGATAGGCAGGTGTAGAGAAAAGCCTCCAGGGATGGGAGCTCAGGAAAAGCCTGAGGTTATCAGGACAGCAACAGGACGAGAAAGGGTGTCAGGGTGCCTCCTGCCTTCCTATTTCTCTGCCCTGCCGGCCGCACTCAGAGCTGTTGCCTGTGAAGCTGTCACCACAGGGTTTGGGGAAGACATATGTCATCGTGGTGGAGAGCATGATGAGCTTGGTGTTCTGAGTTCACATCCTTGCTCTGCCGCCTACTGGCGCCTAGAATAGTGCCAAGCATACGGCGGTACATAAATGCAGGAGTGAGTCAATGGCAGAGGGACTAGCTGTGACGCCCAGCAAGCGGATCGTGCTGAGCGAGTTACAGCGTCCTCCCTGCAAAACGGAGACAACGGAGAGGGCGCACTGGACGACAACGTCAAGTATTCATACCAGCTGGTGCCTCAACGGGTTAGAGATGAGCCTCTGCCTCAACGGGTGACAGGGGTGGGGTGGGGGGACAGAGAGGAGCAGACAGCAACATTCGCACTACCCACTCCAGCATCTCTTCTCAGCATGGCATGAGAACCATCTGAAGCAGGCACTGAGTGTGTAACGGCACCAAGGGAGGCAGTGTGGCCTTGCTGAAGACCTATCTAAAATAACTTTTGAGAGGGAAGTATAACACCCTGACTTCCTACGGGTCACTTAAGTGACAGCTGACCCACGTTAACGCTTTCAACGGATGTGTTAATGTTTTGGTTTATGAATAAAAGCTCGGTCAATGCATGCCTAGAGTTGAAGACATCAGCGCGAGGGTTCTTGGCGGAAGTGAACCCTTTGCAGGTGAATATGTGACTCAGGGACCCAGAAAGACCTTAAGTTGTTTGATGGAGCGATAGATGAACATCTGACACGGCACCAGAATTCTTCTTGGAGCAGAACTGTTTTGAATGAGTCTCTTGGTGCTAAAGAGTGACATTGAAGGAGCCATAGATCAGACTTGACAAAGTTTAGAAAAAAACCATACTTGATGTAAATATAATGTAACTAAGGGAGAAAGTAAAGGAAGGAAAATAGAATGTCAGGTTGGGCAAGAAAGGAACAGGAAGACCAGATGTGAGCCTTACCAGGTATATTCCTTGACCTCCCTGCTGATGTATTTATAGTCTCTTCGCTTTGACTCACTGAGATACACCACTAAATCTGCTCTCTTAGTTCAGTGATGATGGTCAAACCCGTCTCTTCTTTCCTGTCGCTGTTGCTCTATTTTAGAAATCCACCACTGTCTGTCTATATTTCTCCCACCAGAGTCACGAACCAGCCTACATAACATCACCGAAATTAATGTTCCCATAAAGCCTTACTAGTGAGATGCAGCATACCATGGGGACAAAAAGAATAAAGAGTCTGCAATGAGGCTTCCTGGGGTCCAATTCTGAGTCACTCTGTGATGAGCTGCCTGTGGACTGGGCAAGTGCCTTAACCTCTCTTTGCCTTGGCTTCCTCTTCGGTGTGATGGTGATAATAGTGCCTCTCAGTCATGAAGGTTTAGAGGTCACAGATGTGAAGTATATCACTGGCTTTTTTTGAAAAGACTTGTGTGGAACACCAATATAATTAAGAATAAACTCATAATTGTATGACGTTCAAAGCCTTGAACTTCCAGGCTGTGGGAAGAGGATCTCTTGTTGGAGATGCTGCTGGATCAGTTGCCTTCCCACATGAGGTAAAGCAAATTATGATCCCTACCTCACGCTAAACAAGACTGTCCCACCAGGTGGACTCCGTTCCTAGTATGAAAGATAAGACAACACCGACTACAGAGAAAAAAAAAAAAGGTTTGTTTTATGACTTTAAAGTAGACAGAAACATAGTTTTAAAATATTAATTAAGAGCATATACAAAACTGTGACCTTAAAAGAAAGAAATTGATATATTTTAGATACATTGCATTCAATGTAGTATTCAATTTGGGACACCATATACTAAAATTAATGTCTATTCATCAATTGGAATTATTAAAAGAATAAAATATAGGAGTGGAAAGCTGGCTTGGCAGTTAACAGCACTGGCTTCTCTTGCAGAGGACCCAGGCTCAGTTCCTAAACCCATGACATGATTCACAGCCGTCTGTTATTCCTGTTCCCATGGGTCTACCGCCCTCTGCTGACCAGGCTTCGGGTACACAGTAGTGCACTGACATATATGCAGGCAAACACTCATGTACATAAAGTAAGTAAGTAAATCTAAAATGTTTGAAAGACTCAAACATGACCCATAGAACGAGAGATGTGGGTTGAAGAATGAATATTCCAAAAATTTTTATCCAGAATACATAAAATTCCTACAAACCTATGTGTTTTTTAAAAAAGAATATATATATATGCAGTCACTGTAGCTGTCTTCAGACACACCAGAAGAGGGCATCAGATCCCATTACAGATGGTTGTGAGACATCATGTGGTTGCTGAGAATTGAACTCAGCCCCTCTGGAAGAGCAGCAGTTAGTGCCCTTAACTGCAGACGCATCACTCCAGCCCTAAACCTATGTTTTTGAAAGGTCTTTTGTTTAATAGGAGAACAAGCCAAGGACTGTGTAGCCTTCTTAACAGGACATCTCATAGAAAACAAGCCCATGGAAAGTCCCTTGATCAGTCAGGAAATGCAAGGGAAAACCAAATGGGGTGTAGCCTCATGCCAATCAGAGTGGCTAAAATTAAAGTGGAAATATTAAGTATTGGGGCCTAAAGTACTCACACATGCAGTAAGACTGTATGTAGGTATGACCACTGTGGTACACTATTCCCTAGCACGTCCACTCTTGGTTGTGCAGCCCACATCCAAAATATACATAGTCTCACCAAAAGATATTTGTAAAAAGGTCGGTAGCTGCACTGTTCACAGGAGCCAGAAGCTGCAAGCAAAGAGAAACAAACGTACTGCCTGGATCTACTATAGCAGGGTTGACTCAACCTGTGGGTCAAGACCCCAAAGGAGTCGCATATCAGATATCCTGCATAGCATATATTTACATTACAGTTCCTAA
The DNA here is from genome assembly GCF_900095145.1 of Mus pahari. Taxonomy (NCBI): domain Eukaryota; kingdom Metazoa; phylum Chordata; class Mammalia; order Rodentia; family Muridae; genus Mus; species Mus pahari. The sequence goes on along the minus strand of NC_034597.1, from coordinate 54,587,244 downwards.
CAGTAGTGAAATTACAGTTATGAAGTAGCAACAGAAAATGTTTATGGTTGGGGGTCACCACAACATGAAGAACTGTTAGGCCGCAGCATTAGGAAGGTTGAGAACTGCTGTAGTATAGTGTGATGAAAGTGAGGGAATATAGCCGTGCATTAACAGTATGGGTAGCTGTCATGTACTTAACGCTGAACGACAGGAAGCAAGGCATGCATGAACACGTGCTGTGTGATTCTGTTCCTGTGAAGTCTGGTGGACCACAGATCTGAGAGTCACTCAGAGCACATGTCAGAAAGGGCAGTGGGCTTCAGACAAGGAGATCAGCTTCAGCTCAGGAGGAACTGGGGTGATTCTAATGTAAGCAAGGTTTCAGCCACATCTCAAGGAGAGGCTGGGAGTATACCACATAGAAGCTACAAACGCTGTGTGCTTCGGTGCAATGGCTTGAAACTGGGAGTGTTGGCGGGAAAGAGTGAATGAGGGGCACTCTGGCATGGAGATCGGACATGTCTAGTTGGCAGTAGGAAGTCACTACTGCCTTCAGGCAGTAGGAAGGATGGAGCAGGAGGGTAGTGTGCCCCAAGTTGATGGTTGTGGTTGCAGAGTGAACAATGGGTTAAAAGGCACTGAAGCCTAGAGAACTTGGAGAGGGTGTTGTTGTTGTTGTTGTTGTTGTTGTTGTTATTGTTGTTATTGCTGTGATGGTCCAGGTGGGAGAGGGGAACCACTGACTGAGGCAAACAGTAGGAAGGGCAGGAGGACGCAGGTCTGAACTGGGCACTCTTGTAGATAGAGAATAAAGTAGGAAGAGAATTATTCACACGCACTGTGCAGATAAAGTTTGCTTTTGGAATGTCCCCCACCCCCAAGCAGAAAAAAAGATAAAGTGAAGAGAAGAGAGAGAGAGAGGAAAAAAAAAAAGACCCAGAATGGGACGTGGGTTTTAAGCATGGTGCATATGTTAGTGTTATTTGGGAATGAAACCAGCTCACACCTCCATCTCTTAGGTGAAAATTCATTTCCAATCGAAGGGAACAATTTAAAACCCCAGGCATGAAACAGCGAGCACACGGATCTAGGCTGTCCATGTTCTCTTCGACGAGCAGCCTTCAGAGGAGCGCAGCCAGCAGACTGCAGCTCCAGCAGAAATCTGCACCGTTGTAACCATGTGATTTGCAATGAGGGAAAAAAACCACAAAAGACAAACCCTTGATTATCTGATGCCCGCGTATCTAATGCAAGCGTCGGGAACTGGCGGGCTGGCAGGTGTTTGAACAGAGCCTTGCACAGATGTCTGTTTGAGGCACCAAAAGTCCAGTTTGAGCTCTGAAGGCACACATGCACTGGCCTTCCACCAGAACAGTGGCAGGCACTCCTGGGAAGATGGTGAAGGCTTACACGTTTGCTTTGCTGACATCTCCTCGCGTCGTGAGGCCCATGTTAGTGACTTCTGCTCACTTATAAGCAAGTTAGGCTCAGCTCACCATCACACACACACACACACACACACACACACACACACACACGATTATTTTTTTTCTTACACCCACCATATAGTGTATAGCCATGTGGGTGTGGTTGCCCCCATCTAGTCCCCCCCCATGCGTGTATCCTCACCTACACCCTAAATATGGTGTATGGATGTGTGGGTATTGGTGCTCTCACCCATACTGGCAGGTGTGAAGGTCAGAGGTTAAAATCTGCTATGTCTTACCTCATTTATCTCTCCACCTTAATTTTTTTTAAGACAAGGTCCCTCATGAACCCCAGGCTCACCATTTTGGCTCGCCTAGCCACCTGCCATCTCTGGAACTGTCCTGCCTCTGTCCTCCAATGCTGGAGGTACAAGTGTGTCCTGCTGTGCCCAGCTTTTATGTGGGCGTTGGGGATGTGAACTCAGATCTTCATGCTTGTATGGCAGTCCCCTTACCCACTGTGCCAATCCCTCAGATCTCTCCAAACATTTTGGGAGGGGGCTTCTGATGAGCTTGAGTGGTCTTGCTGGGGGATAGCCCTGCACCACTGATTTCCCTCTGTTGGATACTTAACCTGTTGCCATGTGGGCTCCATCTCTACCAACCCCCTCAGTCATGCTAAGAAGACCCTGACAAACCTTTGCTGAACAAGTCATGAGGCACCACGGTTGACTCCGACACCTGCTGCCTGTCTCTCCAGGTAGCAATCTCTGTCTGACCCATTAGCAGAGGGGTGGGGGAGACAGCTCATTTTGCTCCTGCTCTAAGACACTGGTATTGGTTGGTGTGATGGGTAATCATGATCATTAGTTAGATGGGGTTTAGAATCACCATGGAAACAAACCCTGGGCATGTCTGTGAAGGAGTTACCACACTAGGTTGATTGAGGTGGGATGACCCACTCTAAATGTGGATGGTACCAACTCCGTGAGCGTGTAAAAAGGAGAAAGCTAGCTAAACAGAAGTACTTACGTTTCTCTGAGTCTTGACTGTGGGTACAGAATGACCAGCTACCTCAAGCTCCTGCTGCCATGCCTTGTCCACAAGGATGAATTCAAACTGTACCCCCAAAGTGCCAACCAAATAAACCCTTTCCTTCTTAAACTGTTTTGTCAGGTGCTATTTTGTCATAGCAATGACAAGGGTACTTCATACGGTGGCAATGTCAACTGCTGAGCAGCATCTGAGATTTTACTCTCCTGGGAAGATGAAAAAGTTAAGATGCTCACTTTTATGGATGGTAGCAAAAGACAGACTCCTAGTCAAGAGACAAAGGACCGAATTATAATCACAACTTATCTTGGCAGCAAGATGTCAGAAATCAGGCTTGTCTCCCAGTCCCAGGTTCTTCAGAGTGATGTGACAGGGGACAGTTGTTGCCTGAGATGCAGTGGGTGGCAGGAGAAAGAGGTAGAGCAGTCCCTCCAAGGTTAACTAGTCCCCATATAGCTCAGCATCGATATGGAAAGATTGTGTCTGGTATAACGTGAAAAACAGACAGTAACAAGGGAAGGGGTGGAGGCCTGGTCACTGGTAGATCACAAACCAAGTATCTAAGGCTCAGGATTTAGTACTCAACATTCCTCTCAAAAAAGACAACCCCTCACATTAGCATGAAGACTTCAGAAGAATGTTGAAACCAGATCAAGCTCAGCCCACCATCAATCTCTCTTCTTTCTCAGTTAATTCAAGGCCAGGTCAGTGGTGTAGGTCTGGGGTTTAAAAGCCACTTACTCTTTGCAGTCAGCAAGCATCTACTGAGTAAGTTCCACGGTGATGGGTACTGGGAAGACAAAGCAAACATCTGCTTCTGCATCACGAAGCTTAGGGTCTAGCTGCTGAGCCATGTGGTTTAGAGTGGCACAGCAGCGATTGCCTGTAGGACATGAACCACATACTCAATACTCTGTCATCTTCTCAATGAGAGATGCTTTTCACTGGAGACACATATGGACCTTGGGATTGAGAACAGGAGATACAGGCTGGACAAGAGGGGGGCTGGAGAGATGGCTCAGTGGTTAAGAGCACCATCTGCTCTTCCAGAGGTCCTGAGTTCAATTCCCAGCAACCACTTGGTGGCTCACAACCATCTGTAATGAGATCTGATGCCCTCTTCTGGTATGTCTGAAGACAACGAGTGTACTCACATACATAAAATAAGTAAATCTGAGGACGAAGAGGAGGAGGAGGAGGAGGAGGAGGAGGAGGAGGAGGAAGCTTGGCAGGGAATAAACTGGTGGGTAGGGTTGTTTGTTTGTTTGTTTTGCTTTGTTTTTTGTTGTTGTGTTCTTGGCTAAAAGCTAGAAATGTTTCTGGCCCTGTTGGTAGTTCTGTCCTTGTTGAAGACCAAAGATGTCAGAAATATTTAAGCCAAAATGCCTTTGGGTTCTGCTCTGTACAGATGCCAGAGATCGCAGAAGGGAGGGAAATCTATGTTCTTGTTATCTCTCTTCCCCTAAATGAATGCTCTTGACAGAAAACAACATGCAAGAACATGATCAAAATAGAAGTCATGTGGATACCTCATGGTTGGACTGATGGGACTGATCAGTTTATCCTTCTCCTCGTGCCTCACCCAAGTTTCTGGGGGTACTTTGAGAAGTCCTTAGACCAGCAGTTTTGTGGTATCACATTACTGGAAACCTGTTCCTGCAATACAAAACTTTGTCTTCTTTCTCTTACTTTCCCATCTTTGAACCTTCAATAAAACTTTCTAAACACATCACCCTGTTCACAAAGTTCACCAAGTTCATCACTGGAGTGTTTGAGACAAGAACCCAGAAGCTACTGACGCTGTGGACGTTCTAAGTGACAGTGATTATCCTGCATGCTAACTCCTGAGCTTAATCTCACCAGAGACAAAAGAGAACACCTCCGCTGAATTCAGTCACCCCACTTTCACAGATCACTACCATTTGAATATAGTTTGTTTCCCAAATCTATGCTATCAGAGGTCACCACCCTGTGTTAGAGCGTTGGGAGGTGGTGAGTCTTCAAAAGTCAACCAAGCCAAAAGCTTCGCTCCCCAACAGGGATCGCTGCAGCATCCTAAGGAGTAGGCTGGTCACCGGGAGAGCAGATCTGGCGACTCTCCCGCTTTACCACTCTGCGTGAAGGTAGGTTCTCCTTGTATCGATATTTCCAGCTGCCTCCTTCGCTTTCCTGCCTTAGGAGGGTCAGGGACCAAGAGAAGAAAAGAAGGAAAGAAAGACTGACTTACAAACTACCCAGCCTCCACTCTTTGGTTATCGCAATAGGTAAATGGCCTAAGCCATGCCTGAAGACCCAGTATGTTCTAGACTAATGCATGGGGCATAAGAAGGAAGAATTTGCTTCATGGAACTTTTGTCTCCATCAGAGAGCTGTTTCCAAGATTGACCCTGCGGTGCTGACTGAATCCTGAAGCACCCCATCTGGGCTACAGAGAGGTTTCTTGGTGACATTGGTTGAGTCACTGTGTGGTTATCTCAACCCTGCTGCTATTCTCCACTGAGTTCTTTGGAGACATTATGAATGCTTCCATCCATTGCTCAGATGGGCATTCCTGCTTTGGGAGGTCAGGTGTAAGGTTCCCTTCCATTTTTGAATCCTCACAGCCCTGGAAAGAAGATAGAGATGTTTTCATTGATCCATTTCCTTGCTTATTTGTCTGCAGGCAAGATAACCAAGCCGCCCCAAGCTGATCTTGAACTCCCATTCTGCATCCTCAGCTCCCCTGTGCCAGGATCACAGACATGTGCCACCACATGGGGCTCAGAGACTGCTTGAATCACTTCTTACCTGAGGCTGAAGGCCAAGACAACTTGAGACACAGAGGTGGACCCAAAGAAAATGGGACACTCATAATTATGCAGACACAATTTTTTTTGTAAAAACTTAGGTGAGATGTCTGGTTGTTCGAATCGTGTCGGTAAAATGTCCTCGAGTTGGGTTTCTGGCACTTCCTGTGATCATCTCATGAGATATAAAAGTACACAGACAGAAGATCTAAGATTATTTTAGATTGTCTCCCCATCTGCTTTGGTCCTGTAACTGTGTAAGAAGGGACAGTCCTTGGAATCTGTCTGAAGTGTGAAGACACATCACGATCCCTCTGCTTTTGAGACTTATGGTCTGCCAGTTTGGATGTTTGCTATTGTTACCTGGCCTGCTCCGAGAAATTCCAACTCTGGGGCTCTGCTTTCAGAGGTTAGGTGAGGAGAGGCCGGGCCTGGGGAGGGTTGGAAGCAGGGTTTCTCAAAGGCTGCCCTGTGGTGACAAGTCTGGCTTGGAACCCTCTGGTGCTATAGTTTGAATATGTTCGATCTTCAAATTGCATGATAAAATTTAACCCCCATTTAGAGCTAGGAAAAAGGGGGAACCATATGAAATTTTAAAGAGGTGAGTGGGTAAGCCATACTCACCTCAGAATAGCTAGTAATGCTATAAAATCATAAACTTTAGGACAGTCTGAGGGGTATTGTTTGGTTTTGGTAACTTTGTTGACTAATTTAGAGCTTGGACTTTGCAGATGACAACGTTGTGTTGAAGTGTCAGAAGGTTGGACACATCTGAACCCCTTTAGATTAGTAGGCATCTCAAATAAAGCCACTTAGGCCAGGTCTCTGGCGCACTCCTTGTATCTAACCACGTGGTGTTTTACCCCAGCCCCCAGAACTCTGCTAGCAAAAAAAAAAAAAAAAAAAAAAAAAAAAAGATCATCACTGGACAGACCTCCTCCTCTGAGCTAAAGCAACACCCACCACCAGGTTGGAGGAGGGTTTTGTGTACTGTGCATTCCAATGCTGATTTCTGTACTGAGAGATCTAGCTACTGTCTGGACACAGACATTGTCATGAATATTGAAGCACCTCAAATCATTGTGGTGTAAAGAATGCTTCCCAATTATCTCTGATTGCTTAATAAAAGGCTAAACAGCCAATGACTGGGCAGAGGAGAAAGAAAGGCTAGACTTCCCATCCCAGCCATATTCTGAGGTGGAAGAGCCAGGAGAAAGCAAGTAGGCCATGAGGCAGATGAGGATCCAGGAGAAGAAGGGTCACAAGGCAGATGGAGGAAGAACAGGAAGAAGGTCACCATGTGGTTGGGCATGAGGAAGGAGGAGTGGCCAAGGGAGTTTTCCGGGAGGACACACATGGAGCTGAACAAGCAGGGAGAGACTAATTCAAGTAACAAGGGCCCGTGGCTGCCATGCAGATAGCTGAGAGGGACAGGAACATCTGCTTAGTCATTGTGCTTAAAGCTTGTTGAATAAATCAATAGGTCTCTTCTCCATTATTTGGAAGCTAGCTAGGATAGGGAAAAAAAACTATCACTTTGACATTTCTATTACATCCCCTTTTTGTCTTTGTAACTGTCCCAAGCTGAGGTATCAGGTATTAACTACAAAAAGAAAAGAAAAAAAAGTTAAGGGAGACAAAGACTTTAGTTTCAGAGTCTGATTCATCAGCACCTAAGGGCTTGTTGGAAGCTCAAAATCTGCTTTTTTCTCCAGAGGCCACGGGGGATTTTCACACCCATGGAAGCGCGAGAAGCACCCCCATCGGGGTGTCTACAAGCATTTGAAAAGTCCTGGAGATAAAGTGATGAACTTGCTGCCAGGTCAAGCTTCATGGAGAAGTTGGGATCTCAGAGGACATGGAAATGTAGTGAGCAAAGCTCTACCCTTCACTAACCCATGAAGAAGATGAGGGGGCAAGGGAAGGTCAGAGGGGTGCAGGAATGCAATGATGATATTCTGTGTCCCCCCATTTTACTAAGAGATGGAACACAAATTTGCTTTTATATGTAGGCACTTGCCTAGGTATTCACTGACTTCATGTTAGCTGGAGTTATCACTCAACTAAGGAAAGAGGCTACCTGAAGACCATAGAAAGCCCAGAGGTACCAGGTGTCTGGGGCTGGATGCAGCGGTGGATACATCCTTTTGTTACCCCAGACTGCGTGGCTCTGGGAAGGTCAGGTAGAATTGGTGGGCATTTGTCTGCCTCTTCAGTGAAACATCAGATGCTTTTGTCTCAGCAGGTGCTATGTCTCACCCTGGAATACACACTGGCAAATCATCTCACTTCGTTAGTCTAGATGGAAAATCACAGATATAGGTGTCCATAGGAATACTTGAAATAGACCTCTTTGGCCAAGCATGATGGCTCATACCTGTAATTCCAGTTCTTTGGTGAGTGAGGCAAGGGGATTGCCTAGAGTTCAAGGTCAGCCTGGGCTACAGAGTAAGTTCTAAGCCAATCTCGACTGTGGAGTAGGACCCTGTTTCAAAATAACAACAGACTACCCTTACCTGTGATTTAAATGGAAAACTGAAAAGACAGTAATAAAATAATATGCATTTTAATACGTAAACATCTGGACAGTCTGTTCACCGTGTCTTCTGTTTTCAATGTGCTAGTGCTTTGAACAACTGGAGACCTGCTGACCCTGGAGGGACACCCTTCACTGAGTCAATCAATTTCTGGGCCTAGGAAACCAGTTGCTCAGGAGCCAAGCAAGCTTTTTGTATCCAAAGCACTCACATTGCAGCCATCCCTGGGTCACTGTGCATCTGGTCCTAACTAAACAAGACCAGGGACCATTCAGCTGGTGACAGTGCCACACCCCAGAGCCTGCCTAGCAGACCCTGAACCTGTGCTTTTTGCCCTTCCTGTTTCTCCCCACAGAAACCACAGGGAAGGCTCTAGCCCCAAGGCCCTTCCCTCCCTCTAGTTTATGAATTACCCAAGAGACTTTGTGCCAACCCTCCTTCTGTAGATTATAATAACAAAGTCTCTTTCAGACAGTCATGTGATCTGGTACCCTCTTGATAATCACCAATTTTTTCATATGTTTTTTCATATTCATTTTATTTATTTGTTTGTTTGTTTGTTTGTTTATTTATTTATTTATTTTCGATACAGGGTTTTGCTGTGTAGCCCTGGCTGTCCTGGAACTCACTCTGTAGACCAGGCTGGCCTCGAACTCAGAAATTCGCCTGCCTCTGCCTCCCAAGTGCTGGGATTAACGTGTGCATTTATTTATTTATTTGTGTGTGTGTGTGTGTGTGTGTGTGTGTGTACATGGAGACCGAAGGCTGACATCAGGTGTCCCCTCAATTGCCTGCCACCTTATATCTTTGAAACAGGATCTCTTGCTGGTTGGTCACATCTGAGGGATCCTTCCCCCTCTGCATTGGCAGTGCTGGGATTAGAGGTGTGCCCCTCTGTGCCTACTCTCTGTCTACCCAGCTTTTATGTGGGTTCTGAGAATTGAACTCAGGTCCTTGTGCTTGTGTGCAAACACTTTACCCACTGAGCACTCTTCTCAGCTCTAAGGAATGCTTTTGTTGTTGTTGTTTATTTGTTTTTTGTTTTTTTGTTTTTGGTTTTTTCAAGACAGGGTTTCTCTGTATAGTCCTGGCTGTCCTGGAACTCACTTTGTAGACCAGGCTGGCCTCGAACTCAGAAATCTGCCTGCTTCTGCCTCCCAAGTGCTGGGATTAAAGGCGTGCGCCACCACTGCCCGGCTTGTTTATTTGTTTTATTTTTTTCATTTGTCTTTATAGTAGGGTCGTACTATATATATAGTCTTGGCTGGCCTGGAACTCACTATGTAGACCAGGTTAGCCTTGAATTCACAGAGATCTACCTGCCTCTGTTTCTGGAGTTTTAGGGGGGCTAAAGGCAGGCACATATACTCTTGGGCCCTAAGATATGTCTTTTTAAAGGCCAGAATTAAATCATAGGGCAGAGAAAGATGGTTCTTGAGCCCATTTATAGTCAATATCATTGGACTCAAGAGAATGCAGGCAATCAGGAGTCATTTTCTAGGGAGATTGTCACCACTACTTAGTTGTCAACTTGACTGTCTGGAATTGACTAAATTCTAAACGTGGCTGGGCACACTTGTGAGGAATTTTTGTTTAATTAAATCATTTGAAATGATCTACTTCTTAATCCAGATCTTTGAGGTGTGAAGATAAACCTTTAATCTAGATCTTTTTAGATGGGACGACCCACCTGTAGCCTGTATATACTGAAGAGCAGCTGAGACATCCAGCCTTGTGAGATTGGAAATTTACTGGATTCTTGAACCTTCTGTTTCGAGGCAGCCATTGTTGAACTAGCTGGACCTCAGTCTGTAAACCATTTTAAATCTTGTGTGTGTGTGTGTGTGTGTGTGTGTGTGTGTGTGTGTACTATAAATTCTGTTCCTCTAGAGAACCATAACTAATAGAGAGACCAAGACTGAAGAAGCAGCAGGATAGAGAGATAAAACTTAGTGTTCACGAATAGAGCCCAGTGATTTATATAAGATAGGAAAAAGAGAAAATTTCTTGAAAAGCAAGATGCCAACACAAAATATGGATTATAGAGGAAATAAGCAAGCAGGGTATTCTTGCAAATCAGCTAGACCTTAAATCAGTGTAGTGTCAAAACAGTTCCTGGTTGTGACAGGGATGTCACAGCAACAGCCTCTGATGCCAGAGTCCCATCACAGTTTGCCTTAGACAGTGTCGCTTCAGAACCTGGGTCAGCTCCTGCGTGTGCACGCCCTGTTCTGCTGTCCTCTAGCCCTGCCTTGACCAACATTTCCTCTGCAGAGTGCCAAGATGTCCATGTAACTAAAACGCTAACGTAGATAATCTGATTCTGCATAGCTGTGCTGCATTGATGAGCTATCTTACCAGTGTTCTTTCAAAGGGACTGCTATGGCTGGTCCTGAAGACCATTGCCATGTCTACTGGGACTTCTATGTTGAGACATAGAAGAAGCAAAAGCATAAGGAGAGATGCCAACTGAGAGTGGCTGGCTGTAGTGGTTTGGGTGAAAAACATCCCCCGTCATTTTGTATTTAAATACTTAGCTCCTTTTTTTTTGTGGCGCTGTTTGAGAGGTTTTCTTAGTACAGCCTTACAGGAGAAAGTCCAACACTGGGGCTGAACTTTGACATTAAAATTCTCACACCATTACTAGTTTGTCCTCTCTGTTCACTGCTTGTAACTTACGATGTGAGCTCTCCATTTCCTCTTCCAGCCAACAGTCTCTGCCTTTGATGCTTATTGTTAGGCGATTCCCAACCATGATGAATTCCTTTAAAATTTTTCAATTTATTTATTTTTATGGGTGTTTTTGCCTGCCTGCATGTCTATGCTCTAGGTACATGTGTAGTACTCATGGAGGCCAGAAGAGTGCTTTGGATCCCCTAGGACTAGAGTTACAGAGGTTTGTAAGCTTCCATGTAGGTGCCAGGAATCGAACCTGGTTCTTCTGAAAGACCAGCAAGTACTGTTAATCACTGAGCTGTCTCTTCAGTCCCCCTTCCCTATGCTGGATTCGTATCCCTTTGGAACTGTAAACCTAAATAAACTCTTCTAGAAGTGGCCTTGATCATGATGTCTTATCACAGCAACAGAAACATAAAACACTTGCTTTGGAGAGTAAATTATAATTAACAAGTGAACACTTGAAATTATTTTCAGATCGTAATATTATCTTTGAGCCGTCACTATAGTGTGCTGAATAATGGGCTGGAATAGGACTCTGTTTCAAAATAACGACACCAGACCACTCTGATGCCTTACCTGTGATTTAAATGGGAAATATGTGAATGCATATTGTAAAAAAATAATCTGCATTTGGATGTGTAAATTATTGGACAGGATGCTAACTATGTCTTCTGATTTTCATAAACGTGGGCTTTAACAACCAGGGACCTACTAACCCTGGAGATCCCGCCCTTCCCAGGGTTGGGAATTCCCAGAGGTGGTAAGCTAGCTACTGCTCAGCCTCTTAGGGCCCTGGGCTCTGCCCTGGTCATCAGATTTGGGAGGGCAGCACGGGAATGAGAACACAGTTTAACCTCTGCCACTCGCCAGCTGTGGAGCTATGGTCTATTCATTCTCTGTGCTAGTTCTGTGATCAATAACTCTGGAATCTGATATCTGGTTAACAGGCAGTTTATAAAGAAGAGAAAATGTCACATGAAGAGCTTATTTAGTTCAATGTCTGGTACTTAGTAAATCATGTAATAAATGATTACTAATTTAGATAGTATCTGAGCTGTATATGTTCAGACTTCCCACCAGAGGGTGCCAAACACTAGCCTGGAACACCAAAAAGGTTTCCTAAACCGCAGTTTGCAAAACACAAGCTTTAAAAACCTAAAGCAGTAATGTGCGTGGAGGACTTTGCTGTCTTCCATTTCGGGCTGCTTCTTCCTTATCCTACACCACAACAAGCAAGCAAAACTCAACTTCAAGGCTGTTCATTTAAATTAAAGTAATTCTGGGGTTGGAGAGACAGCTTGGTGTTTAAGAGTGGTGTTCCCAGAACCTGTAACTCCAGCTCATTCATTTCCTGTCCTTCATGGGCATCTGCACAGGAAGAGATACACACACATGTGCAAAAGAAAATACATCTTAAAACATTAAAGCAATTCTTACAGGTGTGTAGTCAGCAAACATTTGCGCACACCAGGCAGCCAGGAATATCCACCATGGTATTCCGTGATGGAGGTCACTTCGCTCTAACAATTGCCATGGTAAGATCTTCTAAGAAATGCCCATAGGCTCCACGAAAAGCCTTCTGATCTTGAAAGATCTAAATGATCTCCTCATTTTAGGATTGCACTTAGCAGATACATAAGCTTTAATTTGGCACATTTGCTTATCTGCTAATAGTTGTGTTCTTTCTGAAAATCGGCTGCAAGGACTGCCGGTAGCTCAGAAGGTCCTATCCCATGACCTCAGTGGTACATGTTTTCTTTCTAGTCCAAGTTCAGGTATACTTTACATTAGGGGTTTGCTGCCTCAGCAAACCGACTCTGTGTTTAAATAGAAATAAGCTGTGGTAACACACTGAAGAAAAAAGAGGCTTTGACAGAGGCGGCTCAGTGGTGAAGAGAAATCGCTGCTTATTTCCGTTCACAAATGTGATCGTATGAGTAAAAAAGCCTAAAGACCCAAGAACAGCATAACAAAGGCAGTGTGTTAGAACCAATAAGTCACTCAAGTTTCAAGATATAAGACCAAGACCCCAAACTTTAGATTACTGCATTGAATGATGTACAAAAGAAATAAAACACACCGGGCAGTGGTGGTGCACGCCTTTAATCCCAGCACTTGGGAGGCAGAGACAAGCGAATTTCTGAGTTCAAGGCCAGCCTGGTCTACAGAGTGAGTTCCAGGACAGCCAGGGCTACGCAGAGAAACCCTGTCTCAACCCCCCCCCCCAAAAAAAAACAGAAAACAAAAGAAGAAAAAAAGAAAAAAAGAAAAAGAAACAAACATAATTCATGACAATATCAAAAAATTAAAGAGAAAAGTTAACCAAGGAGGCACAAACTTGTTCCCTGAAAACCATGAACTATTCATGAGGGAAAAAAGCACGTAAAAAAGATGCAAGTGGATAGAACGATGCCTGTTCTCGTGGGGCTGAAGTCTAGTGTTCAGATGTCAGTCAAGACTGCTCATAGTGATGTAAAGATGAGATTCAATCTCCACCAAAAACTCTAATAATGTGTGTTTCAGAAATATCTGCTGCAAATCTATAGAGCATCTCAGGAACCTAAGTAAACTAAACGATTCTGCAATGAAGTTAAGGAATTCCCTTTCCCTGATATCAGCAGCTGCTGTAAAGCCAGTTATCAAAGCAACATGCTGCTGGCGTGGATACAGAAGAGACTGGGGAGCCAGAAAGGAACTTCTGTGTGTTGGTCAGTGATTTCACAAATGTCCTAAGGTCATTCAATGGGAGGGAGAAAGATGTCTCTCCAGCCAGTGGTGGTGGGGTTATTGAGTATCCACATGCGAAAAATGAAGCTGGACTTGTCCATCCACAAAATTTAATTCAGAGTGAATCGAGGACCTAATAGATTATCTAAGACTACAAAACTCTTATAAGAAAATGACATGTATGTACATGGCATAGACAAGACTTCTTGATTATCACACAAAAGCCAGCCAACAAATGAGCAGACAGATACAAAGTTAAATGGCATAAAAATGCAAAACCATTGTACATCACAGAAAGAAACCAACAGGGCACAATAGCAACCCACAGGCAGAAAATATATTCAAATTGTATGAGTATAGGTAAATACTCAGGATACATACATAACTACTACCTGATGATATTCATCAGACAAGGTCAGGCAACAAACATTTGCAGTCTCAGCACCTCAGAGCCTGAGGCAGAGGATTGCAAGTTTGGGAACAGTCTGGGTCACATACTGAAATCCCGTGTGGTGGTTTGAATAGGTTCGGCTGCCACAGATTCATATGTTTCAGTGCTTGGCCATAGGGAGTTACACTATTAGGAGGCGTAGCCTTGGACTGGCAAGATGGCTCAGCGGGTTAAGAGCACTGACTGCTCTTCTGAAGGTCCTGAGTTCAAATTCCAGCAACCACATGGTGGCTCACAACCACCTGTAATGAGATCTGACGCCCTCTTCTGGTGTTGTCTGAAGACAGCTACAGTGTACTTATGTATAATTATAAATCTTTGGGTTGGAGCAAGTGGGGCTGACTGGAGGGAGCAGAGGTCCTAAAAATTCAGTTCCCAACAACTACTTGAAGGCTCACAACCATCTGTACAGCTACAGTGTACTCAAATACTTTAAACAAACAAACAAACAAATAAATAAATAAATAAAGGTGTAGCCTTGGTGAAGTAGGTGTGGTCCTGTTGGAGGAAGTGCATAAGTATGTAGGAGGGCTTTGAGGTCTCCTGTGTTTAAGCTCCTCTGCTGCCTGCAGATCAAGATGTAGAACTCTCTGCTCCCCCAGCCCCTCCCGTACTTCCTGTCATGATGATAATGGACTAAACCTCTGAAACTGTAAGTTAGCCTCAATTAAATGTTTTCCTTTAAAAGAGTTGCTGTGGTCACGGTGTCTCCTCACAGCCATGAAACCCCAAGACACCCATTTCCTTTTATTTTTGTTTTGTTTTATTTGAAACAGAGTCTCACTGGGTAACCCTGTGGAGTTAGATTTGTACCCAGGCTGGCCTTGAACTCCAAGAGATCTCCCTACCTCTGCTTCCGGGGTTCTGGAATTAAAGGAATGGGCTGCCACGTGTAACAAGACTGTTTGGGGACAAACCAAAGCAAACAAGGACTGAGCATGTAGCTCTGTTGGTCACGTGCTTGCTTAGCTTGCTTAAGGCCTTGAGTTTAATCTCTAGCACTATATCATACAGGAGATGGTGACACAAGCCTGTAATCCCAGCATAGGGGACTCAGGGGCAGGATCATGAGTTCAGGGTCGTCCTTGGCTACACAAGCCAGCCTAGGCTGCTATGGGACCAAAGGCTGGCCTTGTCTCACAAACCAAGGATTAATGACACAGGGCAGTGGTATAGTGCTTGCTTGCCACATATAAAACCATGGGTTAGTGCTCTAGAAACAACACACACACACACACACACACACAGACTTAAGAGCACACAAATTATATAATGCAATAGTCCTTCATACTAAGTAAGATTTTCAAAAGTCTTTTCATTTGCGATTCTCCTTGTCCAAGGAGAAAATTTTAGACATTTTAGTGTATAGAAGACTTAGTTCCTTAAGTATTTAAATATCAGTATAGGGGCTGAGAGTATAGCTGGGTCAGTCAGTCTTCACATGCACAAGGCTCTGGGTTTGTTCCCCCTCCCCCTCCCCACGACACAAATTAAAATTCCCAGACAGATACCATCGTATTACAATTTGCAATTTGGCTCATTCAGACAAATTTCCTGTTTTCTTCTTCTCAGCTGGGGAGTTTCTCCGAAGGCAGTGCAGTCCACTTAGCGGGCTCTGTTTTGGCATATATCTCTTAAATCTCTTCTGCGTTCGTGGTGTCTTTGGGATTCTTTGTCTTATTCATTAATGCTCTTTGTAACTTCTAGAAACCGTCAAATCAGAAGCGGTACCGGTACCGACGGAATTAGAAAGACTCTCCCGGCTGTGTTCGCTAATTCCCTGGGGAGACTACATCGCCGGTCTGTTCTCTGCCATTCTGGACCATTGCCTCAGTTCTGCCAGGGCTGTAATTAGTCTCCTCCACATCTGCTATTACACGGCTTGGCTTGGGGTTGGAGGTTTCACAAATTAACACAAACTTTTTTTTTTTCTTAAGTTGAAGGGTTCTTAATTAGTTTAAAAATAGCTCGCTGCTCTGCTCCTGAGCAGCGGTTTCTGGATTGCGCGAGGTGTACTTGTACTAAGGGTGCGCTTCAGACGAGGACACGAGGTTGCCCAGAGGCCATCTTCGGAAGAGCAACTTGAGAAAGGGCACGGTTGGAGGAGCCATGCGTTTTTCCGTCTCTATTGCTAGCTGTGTGGGGGATGTGTGTGTGTGGGGGGTTCCGTCACCACAGCTCACAGTTGGGGTAGGAGTGACGAAGTGGGGGTGGGGTCGAAGCAAAAGTTTCCCATCTGACTTACAGCAATCACAGGACATAGACTGTTTTTGAATCTTCAGATTCAAGAGCCTTCGAAAATGTACTGTTTTGATCATATCGAATGTGCCCAGGAAGGCAGCAAGTTTTTGTGAACTACACACAAGTCTCATACTTCTAGCTGTTTTAAGCATCATTTCTATGATACAAGGATATATAGAAGTCATGACTTTCTTAGGTGAAATTGTTTCCATTGGACCAGAACAGGAGCTGGGCTGCAGCTCAGTTGGTAGAGTGTTTGTTGAGCATCTACAAAGACCTGGGTTTGAGCTCCAGAACCTGAGTGTGGTGGTCTTACAGTAACACAGGCACAGAAGGGTTGAGAAACGACCCTGCCCTTTCTATTTTTGTTAAAGTAGTTTGTGAAGAATTGGCATTAATTCTTTCTAAAACTGTTTGTTATAATTGAACAAAATCTATTTGGTCCTAAACTTTAAAAAAAAAATTACTCATTTAAGGGGCTGAAGAGATGGCTCAGCAGTTAAGAGCACTGGCTGTTCTTGCAGAGGTCCTGAGTTCAATTCCCGACAACCACATGGCAGCTCACAACTGTTTGCAACTCCAGTTCCAGAGAATCTGACACCCTCAAACACCAATGCACATAAAATAAAAATAATTAAATTTAAAATATTACTAATTTAATCTCTTGTTGCATGCAAGTCTCTCTAGACTGACTACTCTGTTGTGGGCCATTTTCTGTAATTTATTATTTTTTAGGAATTTATTCTTTCCATCTAACTTGGTTAATTTACCAGTAGAGAGCTATTCTGAGCACCCCTCTTCAGTCCTTCACCTTTCTCTGAAGTAGGTAACAATGTTCTTATTTATTGGTTGAATTTAATCTTTTTTTTTTTAAAGACAGGATCTCACTTTGTAGCTCTGGCCGACCCAAAACTTTCTATGTAGACCAGCGTGGCCTAGAGCTGCAAAGAGATCCTTCTGTCTCTGCATCCTGAGTAACGGGATTAAAATCATGTGTCACCATGTCTACCTCTGTCAATATTTTCACAGAACAAATTTTTTATTTCACTGAAGAAGGTACATGGGACAATAACTGGTAAAGTTACCAGCCTGAAGATTCAGTCACATCAGTCCTGGCTATCAGCCCTTAGCACAGGAGCCTGAATACCAAACCATACCCAAACCATAATACTCTCTTTCTTGGTAGTCACATTTCGTAGGAATGGCCTTCAAGTCCTTGAGAAAGACACTTCAGAGTTGAGACACACATATCAGAGATAGAGGGCAGGTTGTGAACTGTAAGCCATTTAAGGTAAGCCTATAAGGAGGCCAAGAATCTGCTGGTGGCTAAGCTGGAGGAGGATCATTAGTTCTAGGTGGGCTTGGGGTATAGGGCAAGACCCTGTTAAGGAAAAAGGAGAGAGGAGGGAGGGAGAGAGAGAGAGAGAGAGAGAGAGAGAGAGAGAGAGAGTGTGTCTGGAGAGATTATTCAGGAGACTCATG
>NC_034597.1:54539763-54569763 GCF_900095145.1 Mus pahari | reverse complement strand
TTTGGTTTTGTGTGTGTGTGTGTGTGAGAGAGAGGAGGAGGAGGAGGAGGAGGAGGAGGAGGAGGAAGAGGGAGTGTGTCTGGAGAGATTATTCAGGAGACTCATGTTGGGTGGCTCATAGACAGCTGTAACTCCAGTTCTAGGTGACCCATCACTTCAGCTCCATAGGCAATTACTCTAACACGTAAAGGCATGTATGCAAAATTTTTAAAAAATAAAAATATTTTTAAAAGGAAAAGAAAGTCCATCCTGACAACCATGAATAGAGGGACTGATGGAACATGCACAGAAACCCACAGAACTAGGCTGTTCCCCCCACACACACGTCTGGGTGCCCAGGAGGCAGTCTCTTCCTGGGAATGAGATGTTGTAGGAGTCAGAGGGCAAAAGTGAGCCCTTTGGGTACATATGGAAGGTGAGTAGGTGGTATTTGTAGTCAAGTTTCCTCATCGGCTGCTACAGAAAACAAATATTCAATGACTCACTTGGAGGACAGTAAGGGAAACATTGCTAGGGATCATGGTGATAAGAAATTGGCCCTCTCGTGGTAAGGGGAGATAGATGGGGCTCAAGTTCAAATACAGTCTGATTAAAAATTTATAGCCAAAGGAAGGGGTAGGAAAGGAAAGAGAGCATCAGCTGTAATAGGACTGTAGCAGAACCAGCCAATATGACTCTTGCTTAATAAAGGCAGTGCTGCCAAATACGACCAGAGAATGGTGGAGGGTGGGCGACCCAGTCAGATCTCAGGAGCAGTCAGACACCCATGGAGGGTGGAAGATTGATGCTAAATTGACTTAGCTGATATCTTCGTTAAGGTTTCTATCGCTGTGATAAAGCATCATGACTAAAAGCAACTTGAGAAGCAAAGGATTTATTTCCCATTACAGGTTACAAGTGTATCACCCAGGGAAGCCAGGGCAGGAACCAGGAGGCAGGAACTGGAGCAGAAGCTATGGAAGAACACCGCTTACTGACTTACTCCCCATGGCTTGCTCATACTTTCTTATAGCACTCAGTATCACCTGCCCAGGGGTGGCACCACCCACAGTGACTATTGCCAAATCCAACCATTCTCAAAAGGCTAGATGGTTGTTCCTTCCTGGGCTAAGACCCCCATCAAAAGGGAACTGTCGGCATACTCCAGACTACAGGTGAAGCTGAGTCATGCTGTTCATGTTCATTATTGAATGACTAGCCAAAAAATACCCAAATTTACACCAACGCGTCTGGTCCCACTGTGTATCACAGGCTGACCTTGAACTCACAGTCTCCCGGGTGCTGGATTATTATAATGTGTGCTAACATTCCTGGCTGCATGCTAAGTTTGATACATCTATTTCCTTTAGACTTTTAAAATGTAAATTTTGGAAATTTTTCATTACATAACAGTTGAGAGAGGGGGCTGGAGAGATGGCTCAGCGGGTAAAAGCACTGACTGCTCTTCCTAAAGGTCCCGAGTTCAAATCCCAACAACAATATGGTGGCTCACAACCATCCGTAACAAGATCTGATGCCCTCTTCTGGAGTGTCTGAAGTCAGCTACAATGTACTTACATATAATAAATAAATAAATCTAAAAAAATAAAAAGTTGAGAGAGCAGTTCAATAAACATTTTAAGCCCCTTTACTGGACTAAATAATTTCCAATAATTTATGTTTGTCTACTCCTTTACCATATAACTGCTTATACATACATGCATACATGTACATACTTGCAAATACATTTTAAGAAACACTAAAAGTAAACCACAGACCCCGAGATGGTTCATCTTTAACTATTTGGGCATACACCTGTTGGGGAAAGGGACAGTATTTCGTATAATTTGTGACATTATATCCAGTCTAAGAAAATCAAGATTAGCTCAGTAATATATGGTATGCAATCTATAATCATACTTCCCAAAATGTCTCTTGCAGCTATCTTCTATCTGTCAATGTATCGATATCTATCTGTCTGTCTGTCCACCTGTCCTCCATCCATTCATCCATCCATCCATCCATCCATCTATCCATCTACAAGGTCTTACAGAGCCCACACTGGCTTCAAACTGCTCTTGCTGCTTCGACCTTCCAGGATTGCAGGCATGTACTATGACTTAGAGTTTCTATTGCTGTGACAAAACACCATGACCAACAACAGCTTAGGGAGGAAAGAGTTTATTGGGCTTACACTTTCACTTTACAATCCATCACCGAAGTAAATCAGTGCAGAGACACCGGCGGGAATCTGGAGGCAGGGCCTGAAGCAGAAGTCGTGGAGGAGTGCTGCTTGCTCTTCCTGGCTTGCTCAGTTTGCTTTCTTACCACAGGACCACCCTCTCAGAGGCACTACCTACAGTGGACTACCCTCCCACGTCAATCATCAATCATGAAAATGCCCTACAGGCTTGCTTCCTGCAGCCAATCTTCTGAAGGCGTTTTCTCAATTGAAGTTAGCAGGTGTTAAGTTGGCTGGGAAAAAAAAAAGAGCCAAACCAGGATATACCTCCACATCAGATCTTTCTGTAGTGGTGGCACTTCAGATCAAGTTATATGTATTTCATTCATTTATTTTTAGGTGCTGACTTCGTATGTTGCCCAGGCTAGCCTGGATCACTTAGCCTCAAGACATCCTCCTGCCTCCGACTCCCAAGTTCTGCGACTATATCCGTGAACCGTGAGAAAGGGTTATGCCTTCTGCTTTCACTTTTGTTTTCCTCAGTATTGAATTCTCAGGAGAGTGTAAGCTGGTTTGTGGGAGAGCGCCCCACTTTGTGGATTTACCCAATGGAGTCTTCATGCTTAGAGTCTGGTTCATCACTACCCAGGTGAAGAGTATTTGCCACTGTGTCATGTCAAAAGTCCAGAAATTCTGGGCATTGTCCTGTTGCCACTTGGCTGTACAATTGTATCAGACTTTCTATGCTAACCCAGCTCTGAAGAAAGACATGGAAACTCATACTTATTTAGGAATGCCTAGGCCTTATAGCCAAGCTTGTTCTAACTACTTTGCATAACTTAATTGACCCTTTTATTCTAATCTAAGTTCCGCCAGGTGGCACATAGGCTACCTCTCCTTCAGTCTGGGCCTGCTAGCTCCCAAAGCCATCTTCCTGGAGAATCCTCCCACTCCTTACTCTCAACAAGAGTTTTTTTTTTTTCTCTTCCAGGAAGTCCCACCTTCTACTTCCTGCCTTTGCTATCGGCCATCATATTTTTAATAAACCAATCAGAAGGTGAGAGAGGGAGAGTTTACAAAATATGATGTAGCCATATGAATAACGATACCAAAGATAGGTCTGCATTCAAGTCTCTGCCAGCACACGAAGCAGCATTTGGTAAATATAAAGACAATCTCTACACAACGTACAATATTATTTTCCCAGCATGGCTGTGGAGAGAATCATCAGATACCTCCCTTTGACGTTTTCTTTCTCTTTATAATATCTTACTCATCGTGACATGGTATTTATAGAACCATCAGAAAAGAGAAGGGGACAGGTGAAGGAGAGGATGGTGAAGGGGGGGGACAAGCAAAGGAGAATTGGCTGCATGGGTGTCACATATGGTAAGCCTCGCTTAAGCGATGTGTGGGGAGGAGGCAGGTGGAGTAAGGAAGCAAGTGCCAGAGAACAGACCAATGTGGCTTCCATAAGGATTGGACACTGGCCCTGCCTGATCCAAGTTCAATGAAAGTATATGACCCCCAACACTAATCATGAAATTAGCATTGTTGACATTCCCATCTAATTTTCTTACTTTTAAATTAGGCTTGTATTTTAGATGTGTCTCTTTATTTTAATTATATCCAATTATATGTAATTACACATTCTTAGTTCATTGCATTATGGTCATGAGCAGAAAGACCACTTTGCCAAAATAGTGTTTCAACTCTCTGGATGCCTCCCTCCCTCTTCTATTTAAATGCCGGCATGTCTGAGGAAGTGGCATTCATCCACACATGGTACATGGCCTGGCCCGCTTGTGACAGGGTCCTGTGGTATATGTTCTTAGTCATTGCTCCTGTGGACATATGTCAGCATGAAGCCCAGTGGGCTTTTGTGACTGTTTAAAGCAGGGGAGGGCAGTGGGAGGGGAACTGTGCAGTATCTGAGTTATGTTGTGAAAGGCATGGGTGTCTACTTTGCTCTAGGAAATGCTCCATTTTAATGCCTTTATCATCCCTGAATTCAGCCCAGCTACCCACACACAGGGATATGAACCAGTTACCGAGGAGAATGCTGGGAAGGGAGGGGAGGGGAGGGGAGGGGAAAAAAGAGCGTAGGAGGTGGTGGGAGAGAAGGGGAGGGAAGAGGAGGGAATGAAAAGGGAAGGAAGAGAAGGAGAGAAAAGAGAATGAAAGAACGGAAGGAGAGATAAGAAAAAAAGGGAAGTCCTCGGTCAGTCTGTCAGCCCCATCAGCTCCATCCACTAACTGATGGATAATGCAGTTTAAGCAGTTATGTCTGCAGTGCATATTTTTTTGAGACTATGTCCACATTGGCTATGGAGTCCACATTGGTCTTGACTTCAGCAACTGACTTACCTCAGCCTTCTTAGAGTTGAGATTAAAGATGTGCCACCACACTCACCTTGGAATGATTTGTCATCCAGCATCACCAGGGACCCCACTTTGCCACTTTCTTATCAGGTGCCAGAATTCTGTTGTGTTTGGTCCCCCAAACTAAGTGGCTTCATAGCTGAGACACAGGAACCAGATGAGGGAATATGGCTATGAGAATGTGACATATGACAAAGACCCAGCCAACCTTTCATTGCCCCCAGAACTTACTTTTGTTGCTAGCTACAGTGAGCCCTCGGCCTTCCTAGCCTTAGTTAGGCCAAGGTGACTTCTTCCAATATACACATTCATGGTTTTGTCGATGAATTTTAATCCAGCAACATGGCTGCTCTGGTAAGGGATCACATCCAAAGATATGCAGACATGCCACATACCTTTAGTCCCTCTAGCTGGAATACAGACACATCTTTTATCCCAACCGATGACATATAACTGGGAGGGGCAGATAAAGTGATGAAAAAGAGAAAGATTTGACAGAATGAGTCAGAGATAGGATATGCCCTACTGCCTTGAGAACAGACAGGAAAGAGGCTACTTAAGAACAGTGAGGAAGAGAGGAGTTAAGTTGAGTGATGTTCAGTTGAGGCAGCAATACATGTAAACCATTCAGCATGTTCAATAATGTGGAGCGCTATTATCACATGGTGCTGTAGAGTTCACACAATGCGGTACCCTTAGTCAGAGGGGAAAATGGGAGACAGTGACATCTGATATAGAAGCTGAAGGATTTCAGGCACTGAGAGGTCAAGAGGACAAGATAGAGACTGAAGAGATGGTTCAGTGTTTAAAAGCATTTTCTGCTCTTGCAGAGAACCTTCACTGTCACTCCTCTTTCAGGAGATTCGGTGCCCTCTTGTGAATTCCACGGGCACTGCACACACATGATGCACATACATGTATGCAGGTAAAACAGTCATACACATAGAAACTGAATAAACAACTAGTTTTTTTAAAAGAAGAGAAGATATTTGTAAAGACTAAATCTGACAAGCATGAAAAACAAAGGTCAGTAGAAATGAGGCCTTCTACCCCATCCCCTCCCTGAGGTGGTTTCTCTGTGTAGCCCTGGCTGCCCTAGAACTCACAATGTAGAGTGTGTGCTGACACTACCTGTCTTGATAGGGAATGAGTAGGAGAGGAGAAGATATGATATACTGTGGATGCCTAAGGAGGTGTCACGATGGGACTTGGGTTAAGTACAGGGAAAGATTAAAGTAAGTGTCTCCAAGACCCGAATGGATTCACTGCTGAATTCTACCAGAGCTTAAAGAGCCAAGACTAATGTTTCTCAAACTGCCCCATGGAATAGAAAAGTAAGTAACAGTATTATTTTAAATAAAACAGTATTATTTAAAACAGACTCATTTTACAAATCCAGTATTGCCTTGATATCAAAACCAGCCAAAGACATACACACAAAAAAATATTGACTAATCTCTCTGATGAACATGGATGCAAAAATTCTCAATAAAAGACTGGTTAGTGGGCATGATGGTGCACGCCTTTAATCCCAGCACTTGGGAGGCAGAGGCAGGAGGATTTCTGAGTTCAAGGCCAGCCTGGTCTACAAAGTAAGTTCCAGGACAGCCAGGGCTATAAAGAGAAACCCTGTCTCAATAAAACAAAAAACAAAACAAAACAAAACAAAATACTGGTTAGTTGAATCAACCTCATATAGAAGAAATCATCATGATCAAATTGGCTTCATTTCAGGTATGTAAGAATAGTGTAAATTAATAAATGAAGAACATCACATAAAGAGATTCAAGGACAGAAATCAATGATGATATCGACAGCTGTAGAAAAGGCCTCTGACAAGCCTGCCATCTTTTCATGATAAGAATTCTGGGGAAATTAGGAATAGAAGAAACATTTCAACAAATTGAAGGCTATATAGCTAACATACTGAAGCTCAAAGCATTTTCCCTAAAAGGAAAAATGAACCAAGGGTGACTATCTTCTCCACTCTTACTCAGTATAGTGATTGAAGTCTTAGCTAGAGAAACAAGACAAGAGAAACCAGTGGGATATCAGAGGAAAGGGGCTAGTAAAATTATCCCTATTTACAGATTGCATAATAGAT
The DNA here is from genome assembly GCF_900095145.1 of Mus pahari. Lineage (NCBI taxonomy): Eukaryota > Metazoa > Chordata > Mammalia > Rodentia > Muridae > Mus > Mus pahari. Next base: position 54,563,116 of record NC_034597.1, on the reverse strand, counting down.
CTCACCAGAAAGCTCTTAGAATTGATATATGCTTTCAGTAAAGTAGCAGCACCAATGTCAAAGTACAAATACCAGTTGCCTTCCTATATGCCTGTAGTGAACATGCCAAGGAGGGGATCAGGAGAGCAATCGCCTGCACAAGAGCTTCAGAAAAATAAATGTAACCAAAGAAATGAAAGTCTCCGTTTGGAAACATTGGAGAATCCAAAGAGGACCCTAGAAGATGGAAGAATCTCCCAATGCATGGATATCTACATGAGGAAAAATTAATCCAGATCTTTATTTCTCACTCCGCACAAAAATAATTTCAAAACAGAACAAAGACCTAGATGTGAGATCTAAAATTTTAAAAATTCTAGAGGAAAAAGTGGGGGAAACTGAAGATACAGGTATAGGCGGGTCTTATCAGAATGGACTCTACTAACAAAGGAAGTAATCTGAAAGATTGACGAATGGGATTGTGTGAAACTGAACAGCTTTGTCTCAGTAAAGGAAGCATCAACAGCACAGAGAAGGGACAGCTTGCTGAATGGGAGCAAAATCTTTGCTATATCTGGTGGAGGACTAATAGCTAGAATAGAGAACTCGAGAGACAAGCTATCAAACACCCAAGCAATTCAATCAATCAATAGGCTAATAAATTGATGAACAGAAAATGCCCAGTGGATGTGTGCAACTGTGTTCAACATCCTCAGCCATCAGGGAAATGTAAATTAAATAAACATCGAGATTCCATCTCATTGCAGTCAGAATGGCCATCCTTAAAAAGCAAATGCAGATTTGGGAGACAGCTCAGTCAGTAAAGTGCTTGTCATGAAAGCATAAGGACCTGAGTTTAATCCCCTAGAATACACTGGCAAAAAAGCTGGGTGTAGAGCAGCTGAGATAGCTTCGCCAGAAAAGGTGCTTGCCACCAAGCTTGTCAATCTGAGTTCTGAGTTTGATCCCACCCAAATAAGAGAAGCAACTCCTATAGGTTGTCCTCTGATCTCTACAAGCAGATCTATGTACACACACACACACACACACACACACACACACACACACCACCACCACCACCACCACCACCACCAACAACAACAACAACAACAACAACAATAAATGCATTTTGAGGATAGAGAAGAGCCCTCCTATATTGCTGGTGGGGATTTAAATTAGTTCAAGTGCAACAGAAAACAGTATGGGGCTCCCCCAAAATCTAATAGTGAGATCATCAAGATAATTCAGCAGGAAAGGATGGTTGCTGACAAAGCCTGATTACTTAAGTTCAATCACCAGAACCCTCTGTGTATGAATTCTCACCTAACCCATGCTAGTGTCATGTCATACGAGACACCAATCTAAAAAAGTAAAATAAAATAAATAACTGAAAAAAAACCCAACAATAGAATTACCACATGACTCAGCTAAACCAGCCGTGGCCATATGCCCAAAGGGTTTCCAGTCAACATACCACAGAGAGACTTGCACATCAATGTTTACTGTAGACTTCACAATAGCTAAGTTATGAATCAGTCACATCTGTCAACAGATGAATGGATTAAAAAAAAGTGACACTCTCAATGCAGTTTTCTTCATATGCGCAGAAGAAATTAGTGTTTTCAGGAAAGTGGCTGGACTTCAGATCATGTAAAGGGAAATAAATCAGACTCGGAAAGACAACTATCACGTTTTCTTGTTTGTAGTTCTCAGGATAAGATTTTACTGATTATACACCCATACCATTTTAATCTCAAGAATAAAGATAATAGTAGTACCTGCAAGGCAGTGATGAAAGCCTTTAAATTATTTTCTTAAAAAACATTCACTTTATTTGTATGAGTGTTTTACCTAAATGTATGTAGTGCACTTTGTGCTTGCTTGATGCCTTTGGAGGCCAAAAGAGGGCACTGGATTCCCTGCATCTGCATTTGAACTTAAAGATCGTTTTGAGTTTCCATGTGGGTGCTTGGAAGTGAACCTGGGTCCTCTGAAAGAGCAGTGACTACACTCAGTCTCTGAGGCATCTCCCAGTGCTCCTTAATATGTTAATTCAATTTTATGGTGTGTGTTCTGTGTGTGTGTGTGTGTGTGTGTGTGTGTGTGTGTGTTTGTGTGTGTGTCTGTCTGTCTGTCTGTGCAGGTATGTGTGTGTTTGTGTGTGTGTGTGCTTGCAGGTGTATATGACTGTGTGGACCTGGGAGTTTGAAGGTCAATATCAGGTGCATTTCTTGAGTCCTCCGAACTTTATTTTTGAGTCAGTTTCACTCATTGGTTGGTCCAGAGTTTACTGTTTCTGCTACACTGGTTGGCCTGTGAGCCCTCAGGATCCTCTTGTCTCTGTCCCCCTTGTCCAACACTGGGGTTTTAGACTCAGGTTTCTTCTTTGTATATGTTCTGGGGTTTTGACCTTAGGACTTCACACTTGCTCCTTACCCGTTGTGGTGGTGGGAATAAGAATGGCCCAATAGGTTCAAATATTTGAAGGCATGGGGATTAGTATTATTTGAAAGGATTAGGAGGTGTGGCCTTGTTGGAGGAAGTGTGTCACTGGGGATGGGCTTTGGGGTTTCAAATGCTCAAGTCAGGCCAGCAGCTCTTTAGAGCTTCCTGCTGCCTGAAGATCCAGATGTAGAACTCTCAGCTCCTTTTCCAACACTGTCTGCCTGTGTGCTATTATGTTCTGCCGTGATGATAATGCACTGAACCATGGAAACTGCAAGTCACCCTCAATTAAATGCCTTCCTTTATAAGAATTGATGTGATCAGACTGAGCACGTGGTCCCTAATGGAGTTAGAGAACAGACTGTAGAAGCTGAAGGGGTTTGAACCCCATAGGAAAAACATCAATCAACCAGATCCCCAGAGCTCCCAGGGAATAAACCACCAACCAAAGAATACACATGGAGGGATCCATGGCTCCAGCTGCATATGTATCAGAGGATGGTGTTGTTGGGCATCAATGGGAGAAGAGGCCCTTGGTCTTGTGAAGGCTCAACACCCCAGTGTAGAGGAATGTGAGAGCGGGGAGGCAGGAGTGGGTGGGTAAACACCCTCATAGAAGCAGGGAGAGAGGGAATGTAATAGGGGGTATTCTGGGGGTAAACAGAAAAGGGGATAATATTTGGAATGTAAATTAAGAAAATATCTAATTAAAAAAAAAGTTGATGTGGTCATGGTGTCTCTTCACAATAGAATACTAAGGTATTTTTATAGTCCTTGAGTAAATCCATTATACACATTATAAATTCCATTATTTCCTTGGCTTATCAGAATCCACTGAGATCCTTATTTCTTGACTGTTTGGACAGTTAATATTTGACTACATCATTGGACTGTTTTAATAGAAGCATATCCTATTGCCTTTGAATTCTACCGCCACCTACTGCTTATGTGGGGAACTGCTTCTCGCTCTTTATGCAGGCTTTATTCCTAACTACTCAAGTTTGGTTTTCTCAGTGCTGGTGAACTTTCTGGGCCTCTTCTCCCATTGATGCCCAACAACACCATCCTCTGCTACATATGCGGCTGGAGCCATGGGTCCCTCCATGTGTACTCTTTGGTTGGTGGTTTAGTCCCTGGGAGCTCCGGGGGTCTGGTTGGTTGATATTTTTCCTATGGGGTCCAAACTTCAAATCACCGTCGATGTAATTTCCTAATCGCTTTCGGTATTTCATTTTAACAACTCAAAAGATACTAAATTTTTTTCCTCTTGGAAAAACAAATAAAAGTAAAAAACCCTAATTTATGACATTATAGAGCATGAAACATTTTAACTTAATGAAATAACGTTTTCATAATTTATTTTCAAGAAAACCAGAAGGGCCATAGAATCCATGGAGAATTTCTATCTTTTGGCATATACTAAATTGGACACTAAGTTCTTTCTTGGAATGTTTTCTCTGTACAACTTTCCATTATTTTTCAGATTAAAAGTAAATTCTCCATCCCACAATTTGTAGTTAATATAATGAGTCATGTGAAGAAGGAAAGTGAACAAATCCAGTTTGAAAAACACCTCCACATTACTTTGCCTCAGTCCATCAGCATCCATTGCTGGTTGTTTTTTCTTTTACAGATAAACTGGATCACAGGAGTGATTTAGGAACGGAAGGTTTTTTAGGAGAGACAAGAACAAAAGCAAGGATAAACACTGTGTAATCTGGTTAGTTTCACTTTGCACACTCTGAAGTCAGCTACCTCGCTGTTCTTAGACACTGACTGGTGGGTGAGAATTTTCACTGCTAACAAAGTAAAAGCAGGGCAGGACTTGAACATAATTCTTATTCTGGGATAAAGTAGGGGGATATAAAGCAAGAAGGGGGAAATTACAACAGCACAAATCTGTTATTGCAGTGTCCGTGAGCAGTTCAGCTAGACTGTACTTAGCCGGGATGCTATGAAGTCGTGACCAATATACCAAGGTCTTGATTTCAGGCTTTGCTACAGACTAACTGAACTATCTCTGAAGTCACTAGAGTCCTTTCACGGGGCGAGGATCAATTTCTCTTTGCATCCTTTTAGAATACGCTGTTCTTGATTAAAGTCATGGCGCTCTCAAAGAGTCTAAAGCATAGATAGTCCCGTGTCCCTTCCAGACACCTAGAGGCTACTTTTCGATCACAACCACCACTTCGATCCTACATTTGACATCTCTTCGTGACCAATTCATGAGACTACCAGTTACAGCAAACGCCCAGAAGAGCCCTTGAGAGACACCACTCATGTGGAGGCTGGCAGGTCAGCGACGTCTTCTCGTCTCGCCTTTTCCGATAAGGAATATTTGAAGGGCAAGGATGGCGCCCGTAAAAGATGAAAGAGGTTTTGGCTGTTTTGTTTTGTTTTTCCATTGTAGGAACATAAAGTCATTGTTTCTGGCTGCGTTCCACCGGATCGAACAAAGTACCAACTTCCGGTCCGGCTCCTATGTCTTCCGAGTCTCGAGTCCCTCTAGTTCCGCACCGAGTTCCTGCCGGGTGCTGCGCTCAGTAGCTACTTCCGCCAGAAGTCCCCGGCTGCTCGGGCTCGGATGCTGCTGCCCCGACGCCCGGTCCGTCTCCTCCGCAGCCCGCCCGTCAGACGCCGGTGGCGGCGGAGAGTGCAGGATCTGGCGGGAAGCCGCCTCTGCGACCGAGTCCCAGCCAGCGGTGCGGAAGAGACTCCGGGAAGCGCCCAGGGCGGTGCCCGCAGGCCCTGACGCGCCCGCCCAGCCGGGGCGGGGCTCGACCTCCCGGGCCCGCCCAGCCGGGGCGCCGGGGCTGCGGCTTAACCGCCCGGCACCTGCGGGACTGGGCCTCCCGCCCCTGGGCTGCGCCCGACATGGAGTTCGCGGAGCTGATTAAGACCCCACGGGTGGACAATGTGGTGCTGCACCGGCCTTTCTACCCCGCCGTGGAAGGGACCCTGTGTCTGACAGGCCACCACCTGATCCTGTCTTCCCGGCAGGACAACACGGAGGAGCTCTGGCTCCTCCATTCAAATATCGACGCCATCGACAAACGGTGAGCGCCCACCACACCCAGGTCCGTGAGGAGCCTTTAACGGAACAGACGCTTTCAGGTGGTTTTTTGTTTTTTGTTTGGGCATCCTCGCTCAGCCAGCCAAACGAGCCTTCTGGGGCCTAGATCTGAAAGCCATCTGCACTGGCTACCTGGCATCCCCGGTCTAAGGTCTTAGAGTCATAGTGGTCATTTTGAAAACCATTTGGGAGTATTTTGAATGTTCTCTGTAAAAACTTTTTTCTTTCACCACATTTCTTGAATTATTGGTTTTTGTTAATCTGACTTCACGAAGTTGTGATTGAATACAATTTCAAGCGACCCCGCCCCCGCCCCCATTTTTAAATAGGCATGCCCAGCCCTTTGCAGCATAGTCCGGTCTTGAACTCCCGACCCTCCAGCCTCAGCCTCCCAAGTAAGTGCTGGAATTACAGTTGTGTGTGTGTGTGCCACTATGCCTGAGTGCACTGTCATTTTTTTCCATATATACATATGCATTTTAGTCACCCCTTTAAAAAGTTTTAAAATCGATAAGGTGCACCCCTGTAATAGCCGATGGGGAGTGCCGATGCAGGTGGATGACAAATTTTACACCTCTGCTCTTGTAGGGAAGACTGAGTTTATCATATTGCATACGATCACTTCCCACTGAGGGTAATCATTAGCCCTTCACATTCAGTTTTTCTTGTGAGAAGAAAGGGGCTGGCTCTAAAGGAAAATATGAACTAATTCATCTTTATTTATTTCCCTACTCCATCACTGTAAATTTTTTATTTTTACTTACGTGTGTATGTGTGTATCTGTGTACAAGAATGTACGCATGAGTGCAGATGCCCCAGGAGCCAGAAGAAGGTGTTGAATCTCGTGGAGCTGGAGTTGCAGGCAGTTGTGAGCCACACTGTGTGAGTTCTGGGGACAGAGTTTGGATCTTCTGGAAAAATAGCAAGCGTTCTTCATTACTGAACCATCTTGCCAGCCTCCCATTCTGTACTCTTTATCTGTGCAAGAGTCAAACTGCTATATATACTTTTATCTGGGCTTAATTTCTCAGTCTCATCAGTATCCCTGTGAAACCTATGTATTCTAGGCAGAAGACAAATTGCTTATCTAGTTCATTATGAAGTGTGCGTAACAACATACTTTCTTCTACTTGACAGCATATTTTAGATGCTAAGATTTCTACGGAGATTATGCCTTAAGAGGATCTGAAGTGATAGCATTGTTACCAGTGGTTTGGGTGAAGAGGCTGCAGGTCATCCATCCATCCATACCAGCAGCAGACTACTAGACTCCTCAGTTCATCTTTATGGCATAAATATAGTCAATGCTCTCTCATGCCTGCATGATAAAGGCTGAATCCCTGGCTCTCTAGGTTCTGGTTCTCACCTACTATCCTCACTGGTTTTCTTACCACTCTCATCATTTCATGTAATTTCTTACAGATTTGTGGGCTCTCTGGGTACTATCATCATAAAATGTAAAGATTTCCGAATCATTCAGTTGGATATTCCTGGAATGGAGGAATGTTTAAATATATCCAGTTCCATTGAGGTGAGTATTTTGCAGGAAAAATTCTGATAGGAAAATGGCGGAATTTTGATTTTGTACAGCCCTTGATGCATAAGAAGAATCATGTTTTTTTTGTTTTTTTTTTTTTTTAAGATTTATTTATTGTTATATGTAAGTACACTGTAGCTGTCTTAGGATGCACCAGAAGAGGGCGTCAGATCTCATTAGGGATGGTTGTGAGCCACCCTGTGGTTGCTGGGATTTGAACTCAGGACCTTTGGAAGAGCAGTCAGTGCTCTTAACCACTGAGCCTTCTTTCTCTCCAGCCACAAGAAGAGTCATGTTTACTGTGTAAATCTTGCTACTTTTGTTATGAAGACAGTTTGTGAACTGTTTTTCTGTTTCCGTGGATTTCTGGAAAGAACATCCTATGTGAAATTGTAAACCAATACAACAGATACAGCGTAGCTAGATCGCGGCCACGTTACAGTCATTGGGCACTGCAGTGAGCAAGTGTGATCCTCCTGAGTGGGGTGTAGCTTCGGAGCCCTTGAACTCTGAGCAGCAAAACACTGGTTCTGGCCACACATAGAAGAAACTTTGCTTGGGTAGTTTAAGGTCTCTGATGAAGGCCTCACACTCCTTTTCCTTCTTCTAACTATTCTGGTCACTCCAACTTTTAAATTGCTGCCACTAAATTATATCAATTATATCAACTGACTCCGTTTAAAATAATTTCTAGGTAATTATAGAATCGACCTGATTTTACTTTCTTTCTGTGTAACTGACTTGTGGGTTTAGCTCTTAAAAGGAGAGAGAAAGCCTTAAATCTATAATTAGAATTTTGTTTGGCTTTAAACAAGAAGTAGAGTGTCAAGTGATGTGTTGTTGAGGAAATGACACACAAACCTCTCTGCTTTTGCCAAGTTCTGCTTGAAGAAATGAGCGTGTAAGTTGCATAGTCGGCCATACATAGCTGTCACTTGGAAGTATGCTCTTGGCTGTACTCCCAACATGAATGAGAAAGCAAACTGAGATAATATTCCACTGTTTGGACAGAGGGATGCCTAGGGCTCACTTTGGTTGGGTATTAACTAGTGTAGCATAGAGATAGTAGGACACCTCGCCAATTAGCAGATCCCTTTAGGAAGGAGGGAGTGAGTATGGGTGAAGCTTCCACATGTGTGTATCTTGTTAGAGCTAAGTTTTATTGTGTGCCATGGACTGTTGTTGGCCTGTTAGGTGCCTCATCTCCATGGAGACTCCTAATAAGCCTGAAAATTTTCTTCCATTGAACAAGACTTAGGGGAAGCTATGTGACTTAACCACTGTGTAGCTGGCATCTGGAGCTTGGGGCTTCTGGCCAGACTTGAGTATTCCTTTGTACAATAAGGAATAATTGACAAGGGGCATAGCTTTTGAATAGTTTGCAGTGTTTAGTTAACTACTAGATTTGTAGCTGAGACACTTTACTAACTAATCCAGACCTCCTTGATCCCCAGTGCCCATAAATTCTTGGACATTTTATTGAGCTTTGTTAAATTGTACCAGGAAGCATTATTTCACTAGGCACAGACTGTCCTGGCGCCTGTTTCATTCAGGTAGCACTTGTTGTGTGTAGGTGTGAGTGTGTCAGTGCCTTGTTAGATGATGAAGTGTGGATACTGGAGTCAGACCAGCCGCATGGAGAGACCTGTATTGGGCTCCATCATCACCAGACCCTGTGTGCCGACTGCTGCTTTGTTAGTTTTGTAGAATCTTTTTCTTTCTGTCCTCAGGCATTGTCCACTCTGGACTCGGTCACCCTGATGTACCCTTTCTTCTACCGACCCATGTTTGAAGTGATTGAAGATGGCTGGCATTCTTTCCTTCCTGAGCAAGAATTTGAGTTCTACTCCTCTGCTGTGAGTCAACATTTGACATTGTGGGTGATAAGAACTAACACAACCCTTTATTTTACTTGTGAAAATCCTCCCTTCGCTTTGAAGATGAGTGAAGTGGAGTTGGGTTATTCCTGCCTCAAGTTAAGAGTGTGCACTGGCTGTTGGTTCAGCCTCTTTTGTCCTGAGCAGGTTAGTTTGTGTGTTAGTATAATTGCTGCAGCTGGCAATGCTTTTCCTTCTAGTAAATTAACATAGTCTAGGTGTTTTAAATGTTTTTTAAATTATATTTATAAATATTGTTTTAAAAAATAAAAATAATGGTCTGGAGAGATGGCTCAGCGGTTAAGACCACTGACTGCTCTTCCAGAAGTCTGAGTTCAGTTCCTAGCAACCACATGGTGGCTCACAACCATCTATAGTTGGATCTGATGCCCTCTTCTGGTGTGTCTGAAGATAGCGACAGTGTACTCACATACATGAAATGAATAAATAAATCTTTAAAAAATTTTAATAAAAATAAAGCATTGATTTGCTTAAAGCCAGCCTTGGGGACTGTGCATTAATTAATAGGTATCTCCTGAGTAACGACTTAAAATGTAACAGAGCCGGGCGCGGTGGCGACACCTTTGATCCCAGCACTCGGGAGGCAGAGGCAGGTGGATTTCTGAGTTCGAGGCCAGCCTGGTCTACAGAGTGAGTTCCAGGACAGCCAGGGCTACACAGAGAAACCCTGTCTCGAACACCCCCCCCCCCAAAATAATAGGTTTTTGACCCACTCTTCAAAGGAATATTCAATCCACAGTGTGCCTAAGGTAGTGCTGGAGAACCCCTCACTTGCTTGTGCACTGCTCTGGGTTAATGCCTGGCCTGGTCTACAAGGCCACCTCAAAAACCAGGTTTTCCTTTTTGACTGGCTTCTTTTTCTTACTTTTATAAATGGTCACTTGGAAATCAAGAAGTAGAGATTAGGCATCCATGGCATTGGAAGAATGAAGATGCCCATGGTGGCAGGGGGAAGAAGGAAGGAAGTTTGATGGTATGATAAATACCATTGAAAATGGTGAAAATGTTGTTTAGTCTAGAGCTTGTTTGAGAGATCTGTATTAAAGATAAAAAGTTGGCAGGAGTCAAACTGCATGAAAAGCATGGGGTAAGGGGGAATCATAGGCTCCTGATGGATGTGTCTAAAATAAGAAGGGAGCCAGGATTTGAATTTGCTGGGAATCGGGAAGAACAATTTGTCAGAAGCATCCTTCAAGTGTGGGGAAGCAGCAGTCTAGAGAGGCTGTGCTCATAGCTTACTACTCCTCCTGGGCTAGGAAGCAGGGAGAGTGTACACTTCACAGTCAGGTATTGGGGCCAGTTTATTCCTATGCAGTATTTCTGGCACATGACCAGCAAGTGGTAAAGACTTGTTAAGTGAATAAAAGAATGTAAGAATTTATTGTATTTACAGAATGGGACAAAGGATCTTGTATCTATCATTAAGAAAACCTTTGAGAAGGACAGATTGTCTTGATCTGTAGATTTTTGGAAAGCTGATTTTATCATTGTTTGTTTGTTTTGAGCTTCTTTTGTTTGCCAACCACAAAATTCTCTAATCATCGTATTAACTACTTCTGCTTATCGGTTATGTCCCTTCTCCCCATGCAATATTCTTCTCCCCAGGTGATATTAAAAGAAAAGAATATTTAAAATAGCTATAAAGAGATCTCATTAGTCTCATTTAGTGGCTTTGTTAAAGATCAGCATACTGTGGCACTCGTCGTTCTGAGCAGCTCATGCTGTGACAGAAGCCCGTATTCCTCTAGGAAGGAGCCTGAGGCAGTCAGTGATGCAGGAGAGCAGTGAGGAACCCTGGGCAGGAGCAGGCCTGAGAAGGGAACCTTGACATTATGTGTGACCCAGATCTCTGGATGGGAACAGAGTGAGCATGAAGCTGAGCCACCGTGCAGCACAGGCCGTGGACTTCACTAAGCTACCAAGGTCTAAAAACGTGCTAAAAACAAGTTACCTCTGCACCAAATATGTCTGCTTTCATGGGGTCTGTGATGTAACCAAAATTATAGAGTCAGAAATGTCACCCATTCTCCTGAGGACAGAGTCAAGAGGCACTCAGCCTGAGATGACCCAGATGTTTGAAGGATTCTAAAGCAGTAGTTAAAACTGCCTAAGGAAATATGAGAAAGTGACCACAAAGTGGAAACAGTACAGAAATCAGGTGGGGGCTGGAGACTTGGCTCAGTGGTTAAGAGCTTACTGCTTTTCCAGAGGACCTAAGCTGGGCTCTAGCATTCTCATGGGACAGCTTGCAACTGCCAGTAACTACAGCTCTAGTGAATCCCATGGCCTCTTCCAGCCTCCACAGGCACATGTGCACATGCTACAGCAGGTACAAATGCACACACATACACCAAGTCAACAAAATAAGTAAAAACCTTTGCAAAATGTTTGAAAATAGAAGAAAGCAATTAAAATTTGTATGAATTTGATCTTGTAAATTAAAGAGTTTCTGTGTCACATTTTAACCTAATTTTCTATTAATGTAAGCCAGGGTTGTTATGTAGGATCAGCTTGGATTTATAGGCACATATTAAAATTTGCACATGTAATTTGGGTTTTTAGCTGTAAAGTGCAGTTTTACATTTTACATGCAGTTTTCATTTCTGCTGTTTGATGGGTTCCTGTCACGTGCTTCCATAATGCAGGAGCTGACTTAGAAACGATGTCATGACACATAAGGGCTTTACAGGAGTGTCTCCTTGTCATGAGGAAAGAAGGTGACTACATTCTTTTCTAAATAGCTAAAGGACCAAAGGAATTGCTCTGGCTGATGTCTACACCAGTAGAGCATATTGGAATGACAGTCTGTTGGTACTGTGTGAAGGTCACTATAATCCAAGCAGTGCCCAGAAAGAGGTGAATGGGTTGATGTTGGCCACCATAACTTGGTATATTTAACTGAGGTGCAAGAACTGTCTTAAGCCTTTGCCAGGCTGTCTTGTGGAGAGCTTAGTGTGCTGTCTGTGTCATGGTTAAACTGATGGTTTAAGCATCACATGCAATAGGTGTATTTGGCACAGGCAAGCAGTTTCTAGGGCCACTGATCACTAGTTAGAGAATTGAAGCTGGTGTGAAGAGTGGAGTTTTTTTTTTTTTTCCTCTGTAGACTTGAGTGTGGGCTAGATGTCCAAATTCCTTGTTGAATGGCTTCCCTGGAAATCATCTCCAAAGCTTTTAAATCTTAGATGCTCTGTGACACTGAAATGGTTGCTAAGTTTTGAAGTCCTGTGTGTTTTTCAGACCAGTGAGTGGAGACTGAGCTATATCAATAAGGAATTTTCTATCTGCCCTTCCTACCCACCAACTGTCATTGTGCCCAAGTCCATCGATGATGAAGCACTTCGGAAGGTGGCAGCCTTCCGACATGGGGGGCGCTTCCCAGTCCTGAGCTATTACCATAAAAAGAATGGCATGGTGAGTATGAGGGGCTGCCGCTCTGCTGGCAGGTGGTCTCGGCTGGGCGGGATCCTTGAGAACGACTCTTCTCTGTGTGGCTTTCCGCTGACGTCATTGGCCAGGTTGTTCCTACTAGCACATCCTTCATGTAAACTGCAGGGCACCAGAAGTGGGAGCTTGCCTGAGGAGGATGCACTCCATTCTTTCAGTACCGCTCAGCTTTAGAAAGGTTGGATTTATCTTCAGAGCATAGTGTGAAGGGAACTGCAATAGAAAATCTGGGATTGGGTAGGCTGCTCATAGTCTGATGGAGTGACACCAGTGCTACAGTGTGGAGCCTCAGCATGTTTATTATGGACAGGACGGGGGAGGGCCCAGCTAGTCTAGGTGAGAGGTCTCTGTAAGCTAGCTGGCTCTGCACTTGGTAGTTTTGCATAAGCTGTCAACATTTCCGCTTAGAGGAAGGTTGTGCCATTTCTCTGACCTGACCTTGGGCAAGGCTTTGTCCATCTCCCATGGGTCTGTGGCATTGGTCTTTGTCACATGGCCTGCTCATATCAGCAAGACACTTCACTCAGGGCTTCCTAGTTTCCTCACAGGAGATGCAGCAGTCTAGAGCTTGTCCTTTTACAGCTCTCTTCCATTGTCCTCCCCCCTGGGAATATGACAGAGGGATCAATGTGAGAGTTAAAATTGTGCTCTTTAGTCAGTAGGCTACCTGTCCTGCCAGCAGTGGTATTGCTCCTCAGTTTTTATCACAGTGTTTAACAACTGACACTAAATGTAGTTTTGTGCCCTCTGGTGGCATCAATATAAAATAATTGCTGTTTATTCTGAGCCAAACAGTAGTATCCGCCCTAGGTGACAGGTTTCATCAGCTCCTGCAGTCCCAAATAAAAGAAAGGCACAGGTAATGCATATAAAGTCTGCAGTTGGGAGCACCTCAGGTGTGTGGGTGCAACAAAGCAAGAAAGTTTGTGTGGGTTTCAGATATCACAGCTTTAGATTTAGGGCATAGAGAGATCAGCAGGGCCTAATGGTGCATCCTGCAAGGTTTTCCTCTTAGTCACCAGGCCATTGGGTCAGATCCAGAGATGGGCAACTGCTGTGGAGAACAAGTTAATGGAGGAAGGATGTACACTGACTCACAGATTCAAAGTTTCAGTCCCCATCCTGCTGCCTCCACTCCTTTGGGCTTGTGGTGAGGTAGAACACCATGATGGAGGGAGTGTGGGGAGAAAGAGGCTTTTGACCTCAGCAGAGAGACAGGAAGAAGGGGCTGGGGGCAGGGCTATCCCCTAAACATATCCCTAGATACCTATTTACTTCAGCCAGGCCCCACCTCATAACATTTCCTCTACCTCCCAAAAACTTAACCACAAACTGGCAGCAGGCTGGGTTGAACTGTTTCCGAGTGGTGAGAACATGTGATGAAGGTTTTCCTGAGACAGCTCCAGTCCATTCCCTGGAAGAGACTGGTCTAACAGGCACTGAATTCTTGAGAAAAGCTTAGAAGCAAACTTTTCAAATGCATAGATGGTAGTCTTCAGAGATAGGAAGAGGATGGCAGAGGACAGTAGAGGGTAAATGATAGACAGGCAGCTCCAGAACACTGCCGATGACTCCCCAGAAAAGGATGCATGCTTTTCGCTTTGTGTTTCTCTTCATAATTCTTGCCTTCCAACCCTATGTGTATGGAGGTGAAGTTCGCTCTTTCCTCCAAGATTATGCTAGTCTCTCAGATAAAGTGATAGAGATATAAAGGGGGAAAGAACTTATGGATTTATGGTCTAAGTGTAGAGGCATGAGATTAAGAACCAGAAAGTAGAATTATCAAAGAGAAAGGTGTGGACTTGTGGTCTGGGGCAGTGAAGGCACTGGGCAGTTGGTTGGTTGGGGTAGAGAGGAATGTATATGCAGTCAGCAGGGTTGGTTTGCTACACAAATGAAGCCTCCCTGGTCCAGGAATATAATTGTATTAAAGTTCAAGGCTTATCTTTGTTTTTACAGTAGTAGCTGTTGTTAATACATGTAGAGTTTTGTGTATGGTACACTCATCAGAATCCATGACAGCGTGCCACAGATTGTTTTTGAGAGAATCCTGATCCAGCTCCTTCTCAGGAACTTCAGCTGACTGCTACTGAATTGTGACCCTGTGTGCTTCCAGGTGATAATGCGAAGTGGTCAGCCCCTGACCGGCACAAATGGGCGGAGGTGCAAGGAAGATGAGAAACTGATAAATGCCACTCTCAGGGCAGGAAAGCGTGGCTACCTTATTGACACCAGATCCCTAAATGTGGCCCAGCAAGCTAGAGCCAAAGGAGGTGGCTTTGAACAGGAGGCTCATTATCCCCAGTGGAGGCGGATTCACAAGTCCATTGAGAGGTAATGAGTCAGGTGATGGTCTCCCTGCAGGCTGATTGGAGAGGGTAATCCCTGGCTGTTCAGAAATCACAGCCACTCCACAGAACTGAGGGTCTGCAATAGGCTGGACAACTTATTGGGGGGGGGGGTGTCTCTGCTCCATCTGCTTTACCCAGGTTTAGTGGACAGAAATGTATGTTTGTCAGTGCATGTAGCTCTCACCTCATAGGGAGAAAAAGTGAGTGTATTCTTGAGCCAAATACAGTGGCCTTGGCCCAGAAACACAGATTTGGGTTTCTCCAAATGACATGTTCCAATGTGGAAGTGACTTCATGAAGTTTTCATAGTCATAGGATGAAAGGCATGAAGTAAGGCATTTTCCAGGTACACTGGTGAGAACATCAGGTGGGTGGGTTACATAGATGGGGGAACCGCCAGCTAGCAGCTCTCAGGTGCTGTCTGACAGCATTCATAGCTTTTGTGCTAGAGATTTGCCAAGTTAATGGATTCCAAAGGTTTACCAGTGGTGGAAAGGTTAGGTCAAACAAGACGGGCAGAGTGGATGGCTCCTAAAGGACTAGAGTTAACCAAACATAATTTGACTGGGAATATGCTACATTCCAACTCCACAGTCACACCGTTCAAATCAGTCAGTCTTGTGTCTTTAACATAGGTGTGGCTACTTTCTGCACACTTGAGTTTATACCATTGAGTATGATGTGCTGTTTTGATTCAGCTGTAGATTGTGAAATGTTAAAGCAACATATCCATCATCTTACCTGCTTGTCTTTGGCAAGAGTATATGTGTCTTCTTTGTCAGCAGTTTTCAAGTAGCCCTGTAGCTGCTGTGTGTTCTGTAGAACCAGCCTCTCAGGTCCATGGCTTGCAGCATCCTAAAAGAACAAAGCAGGGGGCCACATATCAGTAAATAAGAGCCAGAGGAGAAAGAAAAGAGGGTTCCTAATTCAGTCTATCACGCTGTGGCAGTATTGGGACTTTTGGAACGTCATGAGACAAAAGCCAGAGCTCCATAGATTTAGTTGTCGGCTTGATAAGACCTTTCCTGAGAGAGGACGGCTGGACTGCCTCCATTCTTGGCATGGTGGATTGTGTGTCCAGGCCCAGGTGAGTTTTAGGATTGTCCTTTTTCTCTTCCTGGCACTGCCATTACACTTTTGTAAAAGATTATATACAGTCTGTAGATTGATTTGGGTAGAAGAGTACCCTATTTTCCCAGCCCATGAACATGAGTTCTCTTTGCATTGATTTGTGTCCACATTAAGTTTCTTGAACATTTTATAGCTTTTAGTGTACAGATCTTTTACAGTCTTGAGTAATTCACTCCCAAGTACTTTCTTCTTTTTGTTGAGTTTTCTAATTCTTTTTACATAGTTCACTGCTAGGATGTAGAAATATGCCTGACTGGGACTGGGGAAGTAGCTCAATCGGTTAAAGTGCTTACAGCATGAAGACCAAGTTCAACTTTCCATTACTCACGTAAAAGGCCAGATGTGGTAGTGTGTACCTATAGTCCCAGTGCTGGGGTGGTGGAGACTGGAGGATCCAAGAAGCCCATTGGCCAGCCAGGGTAGCTGAATCAGCAAGCTCAGGGTTAGTGTCTCAAAAACTGTGCTGAAGAGCAATCAAATCAGACACCTAACATCAACCTTTGGCTTCTATCCATATACTTGTAAATACATGCTTCTACAGTCTCTCTCTCTCTCTTCCTCTCTCGCTCTCCTCTCACCCTCTCATACACACACACACAGCCTTGAGCTCCTGATTAACATATGTTGGTTTTAATCTGAAATTTTTTTCTAACAGATTTTTTTTGCTGGAGTCTTTAGAATTTTTCCATTTATAAGATACTTTTGTTTGTAGAGAGACAATTTCACTTCTTACCTTTGATGTACTTGTTTATTTCTTTCTGTTGCCTGTTGCTCTGGCTGGTACCATGATGGAAACATGCATTCTTGTATTGTTACTGATCTCCAAGGAGACCCCATGGAGTATGATGTTGGCTGTAGGTTTGTCTCGTATGGCCTTACTGTGTTCAAGTGCATTTTTCCATAGGTAACTGGTTGAGTATCAGGAAAGGATGCTGGCTTTGTCCATGTTTCCCTGTGTCTGTTGAGACCCTTGTGTTTTCTGTCCTATACACTGGCACATGTATTAACAGCTTGGGCTCTGTCCTGTGTGTGAAAGTTGTGGTTGTGGGTAGTGTTGCTTTATGTGCTGTCGAGCTGTTTGGTAGGGTTTTGGTGTTTTTTTACACCTGTGTTCACCATGGAAACTGGCCAGCAATCTTGTCTTATTTGTCCTTGTCTGGCTTTGATGTTAGAATTGGGCTAATAGGTAGATTCATGGCACTCTCACTGACATTTCATTCTTCACGTGTTCCATGGCCTGTGAGAAGCCTTCAGGACCTCGGCTTTTCTTTGATTGCAGATTCCTGGTTTTGGTTACTGACTCTGTGGTTGTTGTTGTTAACTCGTTGTGCTGTTCACGTTTTTTGTTTCTTCATGATTCAGTCTTGGCAGTTCTGTTTCCCCATTTTCTCATTTTTTAGGGTATTCAGTTTGTGGTACATGATTGCTCATAGAAGTCCACAATCCTTTATCCTTTTTCCGTTTGAGGCAGGAGGTCACTGTGTAACCCTCGCAGACTTGGAACTCACTATGTAGACCAGACTAGTTAGACTCACAGAGATCTGCCTGCCCTCATTATCCAGTCTGCCTGCCTGGATTAAATAAAGGCCCTGCCACTCTGCCACCCCTCTGCGCCTTCCACTCCTGTGCTATCACCTGCCGTGTCTCCTCCTGTGATGCTCATTAGAGTACTTGAATTTGCTCTCTTTTTAAATTATTTAATTTAGCTAATGAGTTTTCAATTTTAGTCAACTCACTTTTTGGAGTGTGTGTGTGCGTGTATGTATGTGTCTGTGGGTAGCAACTGAACACAAGGCTTGGGTATATTAAGCAAATGAGCCCCACCCAAGCCTTCATTGAATTGTGTAAGATAAGCAAAAAAAAATCTCATGTTGAATAGGTACAGATGAGCCTTACTAGATAGCAATCTTTTTAAATTCAGTTCTGAGCTCTTACTGTGTGTGTCAGCTGTTGCCAGATTGGCCGAACAGATTTGCTACATATAATTACATCTTCCTACATAGAAGGTTTATAGGTTCAGTCTCTCCTGTTTCCTCCTAGTGTTTCCTCCACCTGCTTGCTTTTCCTTAAAGGAGGGATTTACAAGTTCTTCAGGGAGTAGCAGGTGTGGCGGGGGAGGGGAAGGGGGTCTTGGAGCTAAAATGAATAGGATCTGTGCGGGTCCTGGGTGTCACTGCTGAGACCTAGATGTGTAATCTAGATCATTTGGCAGCTGTAGCATCAGATGTAAGTTTACCCAAGTCTTGGGATCAGATGGTCACAGGGCAAGGCCCTGGCCTCTGCCTTTCCAGGTAACCCAGCATCGTGGACTGGGCCTCCTCTGTTCATTCAGCAGGAACAGTTTGCTGCGAGGCATTGAAGCATCTTTGCAGTAGTGCTAAGAGTCATTTTCAATCCTTAGTTCTCAGTTTGCTGCATAGCACTGAAAGTGTTCTGGATTACTTTGCCACTGAATGCACGGGAGATGGGTTTGGATTTGTTTTCTTTATCATTCTGTTTTATCTGTCTTCCTACCTGTAATGTCCTCTTTCTTGTTTTAAAAGATACCATGTTCTTCAGGAGAGCCTAATCAAACTCGTGGAAGCATGTAATGAACAAACCCACAACATGGACCGGTGGCTTGGCAAGTTGGAGGCCTCCAATTGGCTGACACACATCAAGGAGATTCTGACCACCGCCTGCCTGGCGGCCCAGTGCATTGACAGGTAGCGTGTGCTTGGCCTCCCTGGTTATAAGTTTGATGGGAAGTTTTCTTAGCCACTAAAGCAGTGAAGGCAATTATCCCTGCTATGGCAGGGGCTGTCTGTGGTTTTGTAAAGGGCTAGAAGGGCAGTTGAAGGGTCCTGGGAGATTTGTTGGCACAAAAGAGTTCTTGCTATATGAAATTTGGGATTTATTTTAGTCTTCATGTTTTCCTCAAGAGAATTCTCACATGTCCAGTATCTCATTTAGACCCCATATCCTACTGAAGGAACAGGAAATGTCCATTATTACGGAGTTTCCCATCTGTACTCTGGTTCCTCGCAGGGAAGGTGCGTCAGTGTTGATCCATGGGACAGAAGGAACTGATTCCACACTGCAGGTGACTTCTCTGGCCCAGATCATCCTGGAACCAAGAAGCAGGACCATCCGAGGCTTTGAGGCCCTGATAGAGAGAGAGTGGCTGCAGGTGAGAACGCTGCTGGGAAGGCACGGGAGGGGTGCCAGGCATTGGGATTGAAGTTTCACTTGGGGTGCAGACACTATGTGTGACAGTAAATTAGCCGGGCGTGGTGGTACACGCCTTTGATCCCAGCTCTCGGGAGGCAGAGGCAGGCGGATTTCAGCCTGGTCTACAGAGTGAGTTCCAGGATAGCCAGGGATATACAGAGAAAACCTGTCTTAACAACAAAAAAAGAGATTTATAAAAAAAAAAAATTTTAATTTTCTGTGAGTCAGATAATCTTCCTTCACCCAAATAAGAATTTAGACTTATCATTAGCTTCCAGTTTCTCAGTCTCCCATGCTGTTTGTTGAACTGGGCCTGTGTACACATAAGCAGGCGATCCACCACGGAGCGGCAGTCCCACCCTGCATCTCTCTGTTTAGATGGCTCACACTTGTGTGGGTTGAGCATCCCCAATGTGCACATCGCCAGTGCTCCACAATGCTGACTCCTGAGGTCTGTGATTGCAGCAGTGGGAACACACGTGTGGAGTCAGGCTGCTCAGAACCACCCTCAGGCTGGGGATAAGGCGTGGGCTGTGAGGCTTAGGTTCCATCCCCAAAATATCTCATGTTGCACACAACTTGTCAGACCATGAAAAACCCTGGAGCCAGAGTACTTCTGGTCCCAGTCAGACAAGGGATCTTCAACTTGTGTTTGCTACCAATGTGGGAAATAAAAGACTGTTAAACATAGAAGGTTTTCCATGAGCTGAGTCTTGATACAGATAAGCAAGCAGGAGGGACAGTAGGACTGTGACCACGAGACTGGACTGCCTCCTGTCCATCCTGCCCCAGCCTACATTTCCTTTAAGATCCAGTTAAAGGTCATCACTTTGATGATGTATTTGAGAACAAAGCCTCCTTAAAGACGTGAAGTTGATTCATTCCCTTCATGTCCTGTCGTTGTCATTAGAAACTCTTATCCTAGTCTTGTGCTTCTCCCTAGGACACACCACTGCCTTGTAATGTTACTGTAATGCTATAAAATGACTGTTAAGAGACACACCTTGGACAGTAGCCAAAATCAAGTCTAAGGATTTTATAAATCTGTCATTACTTAAGCTTCACCTTGCATTTAATGTCTGAAGAACATTTTCAGACTCCAAGTTCATCTCCTCACTAATCAACTTTGCCAAGGGTGTGGAAATCATCATTTTCCTTAGTTGCAGAAGTAAGTCATTTTAACTCAGAAACTCACCAGGCAGGAGCTACCTTGGCTTTATGGTATTCCAGTAAGTAGAAATGCCCTGTGATTGTGTGAGTTGGTGTTCTTGGGTGTGCCATAATGGGGTCATTTCTGTCTTTTCCGCTAGGCTGGTCATCCATTCCAACAGCGCTGTGCACAGTCAGCCTATTGCAGCAGCAAGCAGAAGTGGGAGGCCCCCGTGTTTCTTCTCTTCCTGGACTGCGTGTGGCAGATCCTCCGGCAGTTCCCTTGTTCCTTTGAGTTTAATGAGCATTTTCTCATCATGCTCTTTGAGCATGCTTATGCCTCACAGTTTGGAACATTTCTGGGCAACAATGAAAGTGAAAGGTGAGTGAGCTCACACAAGGTCACTTCCCAAAAGAGATTGGGATTTGGATGTGTGTGAATTCTGGGCTGGAGAGATGGCTCAGCAATTAAGAGCGCTGACTGCTCTTCCAAAGTCCTGAGTTCAATTCCCTGCACCCACATGGTGGCTCACAACCATCTGTAATGGTATCCGATGCCCTCTTCTGGTGTGTCTGAAGACAGCTACAGTGTACTGATACATAAAATAAATAAATCTTGCCAGGCAGTGGTGGCTCACGCCTTTAATCCCAGCACTCGGGAGGCAGAGGCAGGTGGATTTCTGAGTTTGAGGCCAGCCTGGTCTACAGAGTGAGTTCCAGGACAGCCAGGGCTAAACAGAGAAACCCTGTCTCGAAAAACAAAAAAACAAAAAAACAAAACAAAACAAACAAACAAACAAAAAAAAATATATATATACATACATACATACATCTTTAAAAAGAAGAAGGAAGAGGAGGAGCAGGAGGAGGAAGAAGAGGAGAAGAAGAAAATGAAGGAGGAGGAGGAAGAGGAAGAATCTGCAATTAAGCACAAATTAAATTATGCAAAGTACAGACACCTTATGAGCCAAGCATGCACTCGGTGAGAGGGAACGCTAAGCTTTCTGCTGCTGGATTAAAATTAGTTGATGCACAGCTTAAAAGTTTGGAGCAGATTAGACAGCCATGTTTATGTTAGTGTCTTGCTGTATGATCACAGTTTCATATATTTGGGAGACAAGTTATGATATAACCAAGTATACCCTCCTTCATCTTCCTTAGTTTAGGAGAATAAGATCCAGAGAAATTAACTGTCCATAGATCCACTGCTAAGCCATCAAAAGTGTGGCCTGGAGGCTGGAGGTGGCTCAGCAGTGAAGAGCTCATACGGCTCTTGCAGAGGACCCAAACTGTGTTCCTAGCACTCTGAATGGGTAGCTCACAGTACCCTCTCAGGACAATTGCATCCCTGTGACAACAGATGTATACTCTAAAGTAAAACTTAGAGAATGAATCTTTACAAATATAAACCTCAGCCGGGCGGTGGTGGCGCACGCCTTTAATCCCAGCACTTGGGAGGCAGAGGCAGGCGGATTTCTGAGTTCAAGGCCAGCCTGGTCTACAAAGTTAGTTCCAGGACAGCCAAGGCTACACAGAGAAACCCTGTCTCAAAAACAAAACAAAAAAAAAACCAAAAATACAAATATAAACCTCAATACAGGTCTTCTGACTCCTGGTTTACTTGGGATTGTCCCCAGGCCCTGAGTGATAGCCACTGCCACTTATAGAAGATTTATTTGCTTCACAGAAGTTGCTTTTGACAGATATTTTCATCCTTAATCATTTTGTTTCTCTACTAAGAGTCTTATTTTATGTCACAGGGGGAATAGTTCAAGACCTGTTAGGATGAGCACTTAAGGGTAGTTCTTAGCCACTAATGACTCTAATGGTGATTTTCTTTTTTGAGCAGATGTAAGTTGAAGCTACAACAGAAAACAATGTCTTTGTGGTCATGGATCAATCGGCCCAGTGAGCTGAGTAAATTCACCAATCCGCTCTTTGAAGCAAACAACCTGGTCATCTGGCCTTCTGTAGCTCCACAGAGTCTCCAGCTGTGGGAAGGTAACGCCTCCACTTTGTGCAGAGATTCATATACTGCAAGCTGTGCCCTGAGCTGGCCTGGGGTCACATGCCACAGTAGTTGGTTTTGAAGATGGTCAGCTGGTAACCCACAGACCTGTGTATGGGTGTTACTGGTTTCTCAGTGTGGGCGTGGCCGCTGACTAACAGGGGTGCTTTGACAGGAGTTGGTAGATAGCTGGGACGTGAACGAATTTTAAGTTCTATCTGTTTCATTTCTTAAGCATCATTAAAATTAAATGAGTGTTAAATGGTGTTACACAGTCATTCCAGAAGGATCTGTAAGTCAGCACAGAACACCAGTGGGCGCTACAGGAGCCACTATTCATGTGGAATAGCAATTCATAATGCATTCCTAAGTGTATTCTAAAACAGGGTCTTACATGTGTAATTTTTCACATGAAGCTAATCTCCTTAAATAGCAAAGCTTTTTTTGTTTTGTTTTGTTTTGTTTTGTTTTTAAAAAAAAAAGACCATATGTCACATAGTGTACATTAGGTGTTCTTTCCAATGGCTCAGTAGATATTCCATTAACTTAGTAATCACTTTGAAGACAGTGCATCTTCATGCTTGTTAGCATGAAGCACCATACATACAAAGGCTGTTGTTTGGGAAGTTCTCCCAAGTTTCCGTGTGTGTGTGTGTTGACAACTTCTTATTTGAGGTGCTCTTGGGATAGCTCATGTATAGAAAGTGATTTGCCCCTCAGGTGGTGCTTTCTCTGTCTGACTGCCTCTTGTTCCTCTTGGCATGTCTGCTAAGTGCATCTTCCTCCTCAGGCTGGGTGCCTCCCTCCTTAGAGTGCAGGGAAGCTAACTGCCTCCAGCAGTGACTAGGTTCCCTGAGCAGCCCCTGTGATTTTAATCTGCGATGGGGCAGAACCTCTCTGCTTTCTCTCTGGATTGTTGGCCACAGGTCACAGAATAAGTAATTTCCTAAACGAGAGATTGCCGCTTTGCTTCCTTTGTAAAGGTCTTGGGGCTAGTGAAGTAGTTCAGTGACAGTCGGAGTTCTGTCCCCAGGACTCATGTGTTGGAAGTAGAGAACCTACTGGCTCTGGCAGGTTGTCCTCTGACTTACACACACACACACACACACACACACACACACACAC